>NW_019737391.1:1329832-1379655 GCF_002891405.2 Cryptotermes secundus
TATTGCCCTTTAATGAACCAGACATTATTGGATTTATGCAGGTGAAAAGGCTTGAATGGTCTGGACACATAATACGTGCCAGCGAGAATAGAACCATCAAGAAAATGCTTAATACTAAACCAGAAGGAAATAGGGAAGTGGGAAGACCAAGGTTAAGATGGGAAGAATGTGTGTGGCAGGACATAGGAATTTTGGGTATAAAGAACTGGAGGAATGTAGCATCGAATGGAGAAGAATGGCGAGCAATCCTGAGGAAGGCCAGGGCTCACAAAGGGCTGTCGTGCCAGTGGTGATGATGATAATGATTATCATTGCCAAGTTCTATAATTTAATGTAAATATGCGAGAACTCTGGGACTGAGCTGTTTATGTCTGATGCTCGTTTGACTATTTAATGCTCCGAGTTATCTGTATAATTAATTATATTGTAGTATTAGTAATTACATATTCACGGCATATTGTATCTTTGATATTAAGACATATTTCCACAAAAAAATTAAACGCGTCAATGAAGGGAAAACAAAATCTTCTTCTAATTCATCATCCTTTTTTCTGTCTCTTTTGTGTCAGTCTTTATGATATAAGAGTTGTGCTCTTGTAAAATATTCACGTTCCTCAGCCGAGAAACTTATTTGAAACTTATACGGGTTCTGCTTCTCTTAGTAAGACTGACGTAGAGAATTCTCCAAGTTGCTCAGTGAAAGTAAAGTTAAATAAATAAAAAACGAAGGAAAACCAAATGAGAAAGCTAACTCTCCAAAAACATTATATTAACATTCTTTGAGTAAACAATCGTTTCTAATGTAAGTTGAGCCTGTTGTGTGATATATTTGTATCATAAATTTAACCTCGCAGGCTGTCAAAATTTGTGTTCATTTTTGTAACATAATAATTTTTTACGGCGAGGAGTAGCACGAATGGATAAGACGAGGAATGCATATAGGATATTGGTGGGAAAGCCAGAAGGAAAGAGACCACAGGGAAGACCAAGGCGTAGGTGGGTGGACAATATTAAAATGGATCTTAGAGAGATAGAATGGGGTGGTATGGATTGGATAGATCTGGCGCAGGATAGGGACCAGTGGAGGTCTCTTGTGAACACGTAATGAACCTTCGGGTTCCATAAAATTTTGGGAAATTCTTGAGTAACTGCAGAATTGATGGCTCCTCCAAAAGGGCTTAGCTCCATGAGTAAGTAAGTAAGTAAGTAAGTAAGGCTGTCAAAATACATGGGAGGTTCAGAATCTCTCAGAGACATCAGAGAGTAAAGTATGGTAAAGTGTCCCTCGGGACTCGGAACTAAGAAAAACTGTGCTGGCGTGGGCCAACAGCCGTTGAGCAATGTCATTCAAATTACATTAAGTTAAATATCTATGTGTTGTTTGAACCCGTTCTTAGTCTTGTCTTCGAGCCCTTGTTTTTACTCGTAGTTCGTTCTCAGAAGGTCCATGATCAAGTTAACTGCCATTATTACCATTTTTTATATTTCACTCACTCGTATTTTTTTTTCCCTTTGGCGCTACAGCCCAAAATTGGGCCTTGGCCTACCTCCAAGAAACTCTCCGTTTCAGTTCGGTTTACTGCATCTTAGACATGCGGTAGGACACCTTGGGCGAGTGATCAGCTTGTCTCAAGGCCTCTACCTGTACGCAAACACAGAAAAACGCACACATACACACAAACACTAAACTTCCTTGCCCTGAGTGGGTTTCGAACCCACGGTTCCGGCTTCCGAGCGAACTAAGACAGTGACCGGCACTCACTTTTATACACATTTGAAATAGTATGGAACAGGCAGAGTGAGCGAAGATGACGATATATTTCTCAAAATATTTCACGGAAGAAAATGAACTTTATTAGCCATATATGAGATAGAATGTTGTCCTTATCAATGCCTTTGTCACAGAAAGTAATCTATATTGGAAGTATAGAAATAAACAACACCTTAACGCTTCAGTAGTTCATTGTCTATTATAAAAAGAGAGGACCGACCTCGCTGACAGAAAGGGACTAATTATCAGATACCACTGCCAGTAGAGGGCCAACCTCGCTGGCAGAAAGGGGTTGATAACGGGCACCAGTACCGGTAGGGTATGGAGACAGTAGAAATTAAAGGGGGATGCACAGTGGACCAATAACTGGTATAAGTGCATGGGGAAACCCACCTCCTCCAACAATGAATGAATGAATGAATGAATGAACGAATGAATGAATGAATGAATGAATGAATGATTATGAAACAGAAGGGCGTAGCTTACTCCTTTGTATGATTTACTGCGTTGCATTTCGAAACATTCGTAGTACTACAGCATGCCTTTAGTTCCTGTGCGCGCTTCGACCATTTACAAATATATTGTATCGTTTTAATTAGCAGAACGTGTTTCGATTTTGTTTCAAAGCCATCATTAATTACTTCATATACAACGAACCATGTTCCATATCAGTGGTTCGTAATAATGTCAATTAGTTAATTTATAATTCTTCATGTTCGATAAATGACCTAGTATACTATGCCTCATTAATGTGAAAATAATCACTTCCGTGCTTCACATATGTGCTGCAGTAATTATTATCTCGTTTATTTACTTATGCTAGAAGGAAAAAATATTATCATCTTCAATTGCGGCGAATTGCATGTCAGCTCGGATTCTGCTCCCATTAACAGTTCAGTAATTAATTGCTGGAGCGATTGTGTTCATGAACACCGTATTTAATTTTTATACTTTTGTTAATGTAATTTATTAAAATGCATGAATATTTGATTTGTTTTATTTTGTTCCGTCACACTAACAATTACAGAGACGAAACCAACAACGTCCAGTGTGACTATTTAAGTTTTATCACTTGAAAACTCATCATCCTTACATGTTTCGATCCCTACGCATCATCCTCAGAGGGCATCAATACTTTTTCCGGAAACTGCTATTACAATAGGTGTTAAATTATATACATACACATATATCTGAAATACACAATGTACACAATGTTCAACTTTTCACAGTCACAGCAGCCTTCATGGTATTAAAATTTTTAAAGTTTTTTAAAAATTTTGTTGTTTAAGATTAAAATTTATAATTGATAAATTGATAGAAGAACAAAAACACACAAAAGAACATGTAACATCTTATAATACATCAGAACACGCCCACATCAACGTCACAGATACAGGAAGTATAAATTACACGGCACAGCACACTGGAGAACAGTGTAAACAACACAGCAAGCCACGAACAAACACGGACAACACTAAGAACCTCCGTTCTCAAGATAGACAGGCGGCACAGGATCAGCCACCTCCGAGAAAGACAACAGGAGAATTGACACGAACCTGCATGGTTTATAAATTTTAATCTTAAACAACAAAGTTTTCAAAAAAATTTAAAAATTTTAATAGCAGGAAGGCTGCTGTGACTGTGAAAATTTGAACATTGTGTACATTGTGTATTTAAGACATTATATGTGTATGTATATAATTTAACACCTATTGTAATAGTAGTTTCCGGGAAAAGTATTGATGCCCTCTGAGGATGATCCGTAGGGATCGAAACATGTAAGGGTGATGAGTTTTCAAGTGATAAAACTTAACTAGTCACACTGGACGGTGTTGTTTTTGTCTCTGAATGAATATTTGTTCCTTAATTTACTTTTTTATCACAGTTTCGGCTTATAAGCCAACATCTGTGCCGATCACATGGCTTCGCAGGGTAAGGCACGAAATGCCGCCTTTCGCTCCAAGACTGGGATTATGTGTTCCAGTCGAGCCACGTTGTATGCGTGACCTAATTTTTATGTTTGTGTTGACCTGTGTAGGCAGCGATCTAGCAAGGGGCTCATTTCCCATCCAAGGAGTCCTACCAACTCTCGGTAACATTTATACTTTGAGATCTGTTCTGAATGGGAACAGGCCAGAAGGCCTAATACGAAACAAAGAAGAAGAAGAAAATAAGGAGGAGGATAAGGAACTGAAGAAGGAGAAGAGGAGGAGGAGATGAAGAAGAAGAAGGAGGAGGAGGAAGTGAAGAAGAAGAAGAAGAAGAAGAAGGAAAGAAAGGAGGAGGAAGTGAAGAAGAAGAAGGAAAATGAGGAGGAAGTGAAGAAGGAAAGAAAGGAAGAGGAAGTGAAGAAGAAGAAGGAAAAGGAGAAGGAAGTGAAGAAGAAGGAGGAGGAGGAGGAGAAAGTGAAGAATAAGAAGGAAAAGGAGGAGGAGGAAGTGAAGAAGAAGAAGAAGGAAAGAAAGGAGGAGGAAATGAAGAAGAAGGAAAAGAAGGAGAAGGAATTGAAGAAGAAGGAAAAGGAGGAGAAGGAAGTGAAGAAGAAGAAGAAGGAGGAGGAGGAGGAGGAGGAGGAGAGAAGAAGAAAAAGGAGGAGGAGGAAGTGAAAAAAATAAGAAGAAGAAGGAGGAGGAAGTGAATAAGAAGAAGAAGATGAAGTGCTTCTGTACGGAGTGATGTGGTGATGTATTGATGGTAGTTCTACTGATAGACTTTAATTGAAACCACTGAAGATGGCTTATGGCATTTAATATGAACACCAAACTGGTGAAATTATATGTGATATAAGATTGTATTAAGGAAGACAATTTCAACAATTAATGAATATGCATAAGAATTATTTTAGAGAGAAACTGTTCAAATTAACGAGATTAACGCAGTGTTCATTACGGAAGGGGTCAGTATACTGACATAATTAAATGCGACAAGAATTCGTTGTACTGAATTTTGGTTCTAACAGAAAAAAACAGTGCAATGAAGGTTTTCCCAGATGCTCTTGAATGAAATAATATATCTATAAATTTCTTTTGCAATTTAGATCTTGACCTTAAACTCCTGCAATCTTATGCTTTTACATTACATAAAGCTTGCCTCTGCAGTTTCTGTTGACGTTCGAATCCTTAACTAAAAGTTCCAAAGGCAATGTTCATTCTCAGCCATATTGGTCCTTTTCTTTGTTGCTAGTGGTGTGGGACTATGCCCCTTGTGCTGCGGCCACTTCTGGCCTATTGTACCAGCCCCAGATGATAGGTGAGGGTGATTGTGGAGCAATTGGTGGAATGAAGATTGGCAGGGGAAACCGAAGTACTCGGAGAAAACCTGCCCCAGCACCACTTTGTCCACCGTAAATCCCACTTGACAAGACCCGGGATCGAACCTAGGCCGCCGCGGTGGGAAGCCAGCGACTAACTGCTTGAGCTATGGCGTGGCCTCCATAGTGGTCCTTAATAAACCCTGGTACACGTAGGGCCACAGGTGGATATAAAATCCAAAAGTTTGTGATAATGGTACACTGGTACGAGTATTATGTTTTTGGTCATTATCCATCTCCTTTTCTTTAACTAAAAACCGTCCTGTTTATTTTTCGGAACACAAATTTTCCGAGACTGGATTCTGTCTCCGTCTCC
Organism: Cryptotermes secundus; assembly: GCF_002891405.2. Classification (NCBI taxonomy): domain Eukaryota; kingdom Metazoa; phylum Arthropoda; class Insecta; order Blattodea; family Kalotermitidae; genus Cryptotermes; species Cryptotermes secundus. Next base: position 1,335,230 of record NW_019737391.1, read on the forward strand.
AGGTAAAACCTACTCTGTTGGGCCCAATCGATAGAGCTAGTCCCTATCTCCGGGTGTCCGGAGATATGGACTAGCTCTATCGATTGTTTTGTAAACAGGACGGTTTATAGATAAAAACAAGACAATGGATAATGTCCAAAAACATAAAACTGGAACCACAGATGGATAATTCAAAATATGCCACAAACTGTTTCCTAAATATTGTTAAAATTCGATATTGGAGACTTCAATAAACGCTGTTGGGCGATTCGAGTTTTCAGCTGTATTGATTCACAATAAAGACTAGTCTGGAAGACCCTTCTGTGCATCAAATAAACCATTTAATAAGTTTTGTTAAAATCCGCTATGTGAGGATTCCACCAATGGAGAGAACAAGGCGTAGGTGAGGCCGGGCCATAGCTCAAGCGGTTAGTCACTGGCTTCCCACCGCGGGGCCCGGGTTCGATCCCGGGTCTGGTCAATTGGGATTTGTGGTGGACAAAGTGGCGCTGGGGCGGGTTTTCTCCGAATACTTCGGTTTCCCCTGCCAACTTTCATTCCACCAAATTCTTCATCATCATAATAACTTGGGCCCAGTTGGACTCCACCCCCCTCCACTAAGCGAAAAAAAGGCGTAGGTGCGTGGACAATATCAAAATGGATCTTAGAGAAATAGGATTGGGATGGTATTGATTGGATTAATCTGGCTCAGGATAGGGACCAGTAGAGGGCTCTTGTGAACATGGTAATGAACATTCGGGTTCCATAAAATGCTGGAAAATTCTTGAGTAGCTGCAGATTTGGCGGCTCATCCAGAAGGGCTCAGCTCCATGAGCAAGTAAGTGAGAATTCCACGGAAAATTGTTTCGTAGGTTTATTTTCAGTCGCATTAATTCAGAGTAAAATTTAATTTACACACTGTCATAAATGGAACATTCGTATGTATCCCACAGACGGTGTCAGAGATTTTGTTGGAACTAAGTATGATAGACTTTAACTTATTTACAGTTTATTATTCCCATTCTAGATATCTTAATAAACTTAAAAAGCTTAATTTCTATTTCATTGTAGTCCATTATGTAGTACACCCTTTCGAATCTTGTTATGTCAGCTTGGAGGAGCTGAAGTGACATCGGGTTTAAGAATTTTATTACAGAACTTTAGAAAGAATTTCTTTGGAACCATATTATGTTCTTACAAAATTTCGGATGAAGTTCTCCGCCACGTATTACACAAAATATTTTATTAAACTGTAGTAATAATATGCTTGAAAACAAGTAACTACGTTGAATTGCGCCCTTCTTGAGAAGCCGCCAGTTAGGCAGTTACTCAAGAATTTCCCAGCATTTTATGAAATCTGAAATTTCATTACCGTGTTCACAAGAGCCCTCCACTGGTCCCCGTCCTCAGCTGGATCATTCCAGTTCATACCATCCCATCCTATTTCTCTAAGATCCATTTTAATAGTATTTTCCCACCTACGCGTAAGTCTTCCTAGTGGTATTTTTCCTTCTGGCTTTCCCACCGAAATCCTATGTGCATTTCTTTTCTCCCCATTCCTGCTACATCTCATGCCCATCTCACCCCCATTGACTTGATCATTAGAATTATACTTGGCGAAGAGCACAAATTATGAAGCTCCTCATTATGCTCTTTTCTCCAACCTCCTGTCACTTCATCCTCCTTTGGTAGAAATATTCTCCAAAACACCAACACCCTCAGTCTATGTTCTTCACGTAATGTCAGAGACCAAGTTTCACACCCATATTTACCTATTAGTAACCTTACAGATCTACATTCGGCTTGGTGGGCAATACAAATTGTAGTTTTTCACCTTAAACGCAATATGAATTGCTGTCCATATACATGCTTTGATGTTCTTTTTGTCCCACACTCCTGTTTGCTCATCAGTGGCAGACACACAACGGGAAGAATGCAGCAGGTATTCTGCCCCCCCCCGCCCCGCCCCGGAATGTGGATACATTCTCACGGCGTAATCCGGCAGGTCGTTGGTGGTGGAGATTAATCTCCCCAGCTCGGTCGGACCCTTGTTTGCTTGGATTATCCGCCAGCTCGGCTTGGTTTCATTGCCGTATAAGTCTGCGTTGTGTGGACTGAAGCTCATAAAATAATTATTTTGGTTCGATGGAGCTTGATTGCACCCTGATCAACATTTGACATTGTGCTCTCTGGCATCCATGTACAGGGTGTTCCACAGTCAATAAGACCATTTTATTTCTAAATTTTTGTGCACATTTAGGCCACTTATATATGCTATTTTCTTTAATGCCGTAATAAAAAATATTATTATAGGTTCGGATCGCTACTTTTGGCACATGCAGTACTATATTAAAAATAAAGAGTATAATAATACTTGGAAATCGTGAGATTTCAAGTTCTCACCTCATTTACCATAAAGACCGCTGTATTTTTAGTTGTGACACTGTGTAGTCTGGTATATATCTACCACATCCCAGAATACAGCAGTCCTAATGAAGAATACGATTTTATATTATCATGACATATAGTCCAGTAAATGTTGGATAAGAATAGTATCACGTGATCGAAGAACGATGGACCGGGTTTCGGTTGATAAGAGAAACAATTCATGACTACAATTTACAAATAACTGTCACACAGAAACTAGTATTCTCAGTCTCATTCTTCACTGCGCTGCTTGGCAGCGGCTCCCAACATTCCATCGTTCTCGGTCTCCGTGTCCAACGGCTTCTGTACACGCTGACTGGCACCTTACAGCTGCAGCTCCCGAACTGAACTAACTGGCTTCCAGTTGCAGAACTAACTTACGAGTCACAATCGAATCCATATGTAGTCTTGGCACGGACCGCATAGAAGACACCTCTCCCAGTAGTTCTGTTGTCGCATCATGTAGTACAGAGTACAGAACACCGCTTCCTAGTTACTCTATTTTTGCGTGTTTCGAACCTGTTACCTAGTAACTGGAGTCTTTGCAGAACCTTTCCCTAGCAACGTCTATTTCTGCTGGCTTCACAATTCTTACTTTGAGCAAATATGCTCAAGTATTATACAATATTCTCATAGAACTTGGGGTACCCATAAAACTAGTTAGGCTGATTAAATCATGTTTAAATGAAACGTATACTGAAGTCCGTATAGGTAAACATTTGTCTGATAATTTTCCTATTCAGAATGGTCTAAAACAAGGAGATGCTTTATCGCTATTGCTTTACAACTTTATAATACGCCATTAGGAAGATTCAGGAAAATCAGGTGGAAGTGCAATTAAATGGGACTTATCATCTATGCTGATGATGTGAGATCAGTTGGAAGAGAGCCGCCATTTCCGTCCAGAAGCAGAGGAATAGGTATTGTTAGAAACTGTTACCAGGAAACGACTAGTAGATATTGTAACAGATCGTGACCAGTAGTTTGTGCTCTAGTGATCTGTAAAGTGTTGAGATCAGCGAAGGCGCTATAATTAAATGTAAACATAGAAACTTCAGTTAACTTTAGTAAGGAGATTGATCTAGAAACAAACGCAGAGAAAATTAACTATATATTGCTGTTTCGTCACCAGAATGTAAGGTTAAATCATGATGTAAAGCTAGCTAACAGACTCCTTACAGTGTGGCACAGTTCAGATATTTGAGAACGGCAGTAACAAATCAACATTTTATTTAGGAGGTAATTAAGAGAAAATAGAATTCGAGTAATACAGGCAACCATTAAGTCCAGAGTCTTTTTGTGTTCTCGTCCGCCGTCTAAAAACGCAAAAGTTAGAATATACAAAACTAAAAATTTGCCTGTGATTCTGTTTGGGGGTGATGCTTTGTCTTTGACATTAGGGGATTCAAATAGACTTAATATATTTGAGAGCAGGGTACTGAGGAAATATTTTGAACCGAAGAGAAATGAAGTGACAGGAGGTTGGAGAAAAATGCACAATGAGGAGCTTCATAACTTGTACTTTTCGTCGGGTATAATTAGAATTGTCAAATCGAAAACAATGAGATGAGAAATGTATGTAGCACCAATGGGAAGAAGAGGAATGCGTATAGGATATTGGTGAGGAAACCAGAAGGAAAAGACCACTAGGAAGATCTAGACATAGGTGGGTGGATAGTATTAGGATTGATCTTGGAGAGGTAGGAAGGGGTAGTGTGGATTGGCGTAGGCGTAGGGATCAGTGAGGGGCTCCTGTGAACACGGTGATGAACATTCGGATTCCTTAAAATTTTGCGAAGTTCTTGAGTGGTTGCTCAACTGACGGATTCTCAAGAAGGGCTCAACTCCATGGAGTCAGTTATATATTCAAGCGGAATGACTCTGTCTCCCCTCAAAAACCCCATTTTACGAGTTTTCAGTCTCATCATCATCAGTAATCTGTCAAGACGACAGGTCCACAGTCTCTTCCAAAACAATTCCTCCACTTAATGCGATCTAGAGCTTTCTCCTTCAAATGACAGTATCCTCTTCTGTCCCCAAGGTCATCCAGCATCTTCTTACGTCTTCTTCCTCGTCTTCTTGTCACTTCTATCCGCCCATCTATCTTTCCTTCGATAACTTCTTTTAGAAGGCAGTTTCTGCGTAAAACATGACCAATCCAATTAGCCTTCCGTTTTCTTATTTCATGTAGTATATTCCTCTGCTCACTGACTCTAATTAACACTTCTTCATTTCTCACATAATCGGTCCAACTGATCTTCTCCATCCTTCTCCAACACCACATTTCGAAACTTTCCAAATGTTTCTGATCTACTGCCCTAAGTGTCCATGTTTCAGCCCCATACAGAGCTATGCTCCAATAGCCAATAAAATACAGATCAGTTATTATGCCACAAACCGACACTAAAATTTTGCTAGTGACGTTTGGAATTGTATACTTATATGTTTTGCGAAATATAAATGACATACGGATATACACATAGATATCTGAATGTGTCTAGCAGATTTTAGATGTGTAAAACATTATCTTGAGGAGTTAAATCATATTCCTAAATGCATTAATTTTATATAAATTGAATTTTATACCATTCTTAATAACTTAAAAATAATATACCGGTACTTATAGTGTGTTCAGTTGTTGATCTGAACAGGCTTTATGTAGAATTTACTATTAAAATATTATTATTATTATTATTATTTTTGTTTGAATTATAATTATCAGTGGAGATTGTAAAAGGTTCAAGTAATTTTGTTGACGTAATTATTTATTTTGGTAATCTACTTAGTGTAGGCCTACTTATGTTAAGCGATTTCAAAGTAATAAGGAATTAATTACTTCATAGAATATTATGGACGGAAAATCCGTATTTTTTATATTTATTAGAAAAGTTTTGTATTAATAATAATGTCCATACTGTCGAGAATTCCCTATTTCTATCATCATATATTTAACTTTATAAATCAACATCCTGTTTCTTTTTATACTAATTTTGAAAAATAGGACACGACCTATTTTTCAGCCATTGTTTCATATCCTAGTCAGTGAGTTCTAGGCACTGTCACATGTGCTGCTCCCAGTGGCTGTCCATCAAATTACGAGTGTAACATCCCGTTGAAACTGTGGCTATATTACATGTCAAATTTCTGATACATGGAAAAATAATGCCTGAACCACTGAGCAGATACAATAGTAACGCACGTAAATATAACTGACAGATGGTATTTTTAAAACACAAAACTGATATAATAAACCATTTTTCTTCCCTTATGCCTTTTTAAAAAATGTTAAGCCTAACAGTGAACAGAGAGCTGCTACTGCAATTGTAGAGGTCAGAGCAGTATTGGTACTGAAAAAAAGAAATCATATTGTTTCATAAACCAATTCCATATTTAATTTTGCAACGCTTCACATAAGATTCCTGAGGTTGGCTCGGGCTTATCACGGAGTTTTCCGTGTTACTGTCGCTAATAAATATTCGGTTATTACACCATAGTATTGAGATGCAAGAGAGCTCTGGCCAGGCACATTGTCACAACTTCAGTCTTTAAGTTTCAATTTTCGTGTCTGACGTCACACTTGGCCAGTCATAGAGTAATTTAAGCCCTCGCCACAGCTCAAGCGGTTAGTCGCTGGCTTCCCAACGCGGCGGCCCGAGTCTGGTCATGTGGGATTTGTGGTGGACAAAGAGGCGCTGGGGCAGGTTTTCTCCGAGTACTTCGGTTTCCCCTGCCAATCTTCATTCCACCAATTGATCCACAATCACCCTCGCCTATCATCTGGGGCTGGTACAATAGGTCAGAAGTGGCCGCAGTACAAGGGACTTTTAGTCCCACCCCACTAGCAACAAAAAATAACTTCTCCCTGCTGTCAGCGTGTCAAAGAGGATGAGGTGGGCAGGGCATGTAGCATAAATGGGGGAGAAGAGGAATGCATATAGGATATTGGTTGGAAAGCCAGAAGAAAAGAGACCACTGGGAAAACCAAGGAGTAGGTGAGTGAACAATATTAAAATGGATCTTAGAGAGGTGGGGTGGGATGGTATGGATTGGATTGATCTGACTTAAGATAGGGTCCAGTAGAGGGCTCTTGTGTCCACGGAAATTAACCTTCGGGTTCCGTAAAATGCTAAGAAACTCTTGAATAGCTGCAGAATTGGCAGCTTCTCAAGAAGGGCTCATCTCCATGAGTGAGTCAGTGAGAGATGTAGCAAAATCCTCCAAATCCCAACTCTGAATCCCCCCCCCACTTCCTTTTACGACTTTCTTGATAAAACATCTCTACTTCCACAAATATAAACTCTCGAACACAATTACGCACCATAACCTGAGAAATGTATGCAAATTTAAATGGAAATCCCTGTAGGAAAATTACTTAGGAGGCCTAGACTAGATGGAAAAATACAATTAAACGGAATCTTAAGTTCAAAGAGCATGAGGGTGTAAACTGAAGCAGATGTTCAGGACAGGTTCCTGTTGAGCGATCCTGTAAAATCAGTAAATTTAATAGAATACTCTTGGCCAGATGAACAAGTATCAACTCCGCATCATGGGTATGGTTCACGTAACATGACATTACTGACATGTCATTAATTTTTTTCTACGAGTACAATCGCAACAATGTAGCGCTCCACTAATGCCGTATATTATCACCGTGTCTGTAAAAATAAAGGGAAACTTAGAGTTCTGCCTTCTCGGATATTACGCTGTGTATTCCTTGAAAGTCAACCAGCGTTTGGGAGGAACATGTCGCCTCTACTGTTAGGGCTGACTAAGCCAAGCAAGAAACAATTCCTCCGAAACTTATGTTCACTTTCAACGGATTACACTGCGTTATGTCCCAGAAGGCTGAATTCTACGCAACCACCGCTGTGAGAACCCCAGATCTTACGGGAGGGAATCTGTATGTTCTTGAAAGTACGGGCCCAAAATTTTTAGTGCAAGTGACCGAAGTCAGGCAGAAAGTAATTTCTGGTAACATCTAGGGTCTAGGTAACAACGCTGCTGTGTTAAAGCACGTAAAACGGAACGCCTTTTTTTTACGGGTGCATCTGAAATGTGTATCTTTGTTTACAGAGTCGAACCACATGGGGATGAGTCAGAAAGCGTTCGTTATGGACCTCAGCCAAGTTATTTCTAAGGAAAAAATAAAGTATAAAGAATGTTTATTACGTAATACTGAATATTGCCGTTATATCTATTACACCGTGACGTATAGACCAATTGCTAGGCAACCACTCGTTAAACACATTCCCGCTGGATTCAAAGCTCCTAAGAATAGGACGTGTATTGCTAAGCAACGGGTCAGGAAACACCACTAAAACAATGTGAGACTGTAAAAGACGGTGATTTTCCTGGGGTCCGTAGCGAAGAGTATATATATATATATATGAGAAGTTCCAAGGGAGCAGTTATTTGTTGTCAAGAAATTTGTTGAGTTGTGGATATTGCAGCTCAAATTAATTGGGAAGAATTTTAAAGAAAAGGATTACTGTGCAAAGGAGACTCAATAGGTGATTTGAAGTTACAGTGAGACTCTTATAAATCCGTTGCCAGGATACGACTAGTGAAGACTCAGAATCTTAGTGTGTGTAACGGTGAAGTGTATAAAGTTTGTAGAAAAATAATAACATTGCATTGCCTGTAGTCCCGAGTTATGAATATATAAAGTGCGGTAAATCCAATCATCCAATCCACAACCCGTCTTTCAAGTCACGCACATCCTCTACACGTGACAATACCATATGTTGCAGTACTGAAACTGCTGTAGCCTGGCCTCGACGATCACCTCACTTCAACTAAATCTGTTTCTTTTCTGCGGAGGAGATGAACTCCCTCTACTGTAGTTTTGTCGATGTCTGAGGGGCAGGAAACAGTGGACACTTCCTCACAGTCTGTCCATGCTGTAATCTTTATCATATATTGTTAGAGGTACCGGACACATTAACGTGTCTGTTAGATGGTATGGCCACTTATCTTCCTTCCGTTCAATTGTGTACATTGGGAATCTAACAACAAATTTCTGTACATAGTTTGGCTTTATTTGCTTAACGATGCTATTTGAAATACATGTTTCAGACTGTCAATTATACGATGATTATGATTCACGAACGTGGAAGGCTACGTATTGAGGAAGACCACGAGAAGAGTACTCAAGGACAATGATATTGCTACTCAAAATCGGCACATAGACACATTAAGACTATAAGACTTCGTGTCGAACCCTTGGGTCGGGCCGGGTAAATTACTGGTGGGTCTCGCCAGCGTAGTCATTCTAAATTCTGACTCCTAGGGGACTCATGACCATATTTTTCTCTCTGACGACTCTGGGAGTCGTGCAGCTGTCAGGCAAACCATTGGAATTCCGTGAGAAGTTTTCATGTACAGTCTATTTCTTCTGTATAAATATGTGTGTGCATTGAAGCATGCATATTACTGTGTACATGGATATCTGTAAATGACAATTACGTCTCCGCCAGTTATATAATTATGAAGCGACACAACTATCCTTAGTGGAACACGCGGTGTCAATTAAATTTACGCTCGATGTTGCATGTTAATTAACAAATTAATTCGGTTTCGTTTATATATATATTTTATATTTATAGAAGAGTTGAATTTATTCCGTCGCAGGGATATTTGAATACTGTTGCCATGAGATCCTCTAACAGAACATAGAATAACTGGCTGATTTAAACAAAGTATGTTCGTGTTGAGAATCAAATAACTGAGTGTGGTAATCGAATTTACGGTCGTGCGTCTTATAAATAAGCGGTTTTGCTTCATGTCAAATGGGGTCAGTAGGCATCTCGATGTCTAATTATTGTATCCGAGACAGGGAACTTTTTCCACTGTTTTTAAAGACCAATACATTGATATTTACGTCACTTACCGATGGCTGGTCATTATTCTTACCTCATTTCCCTATTTATATTTCCCACGTCGAGGCACACAGTAGCGTAGTTGGTTGAGGCACTATGCTATAAGCCGAAAGGCCGCGGGTTCAAGTCCCGATGAGGTAATTGGATTTTTTTCAATTGACCTAATCCTTCCAGCCGCACCATGGCTCTGGGGTCGACTCAGCCTCTAACAGAAATGAGTACCAGGAACGTTCCTGGGCGGTAAAGGACAGCCGGCGCGTAGGGCTGACAACTTCGCCGCCATCAGTGAGCCTATTGTCTAGAAAATGGGGGAGCTCAACATCTCACAACCCTATGGACCTCCACGGACTGTTACAGAGATAGATTTACTTTTTACCTTACATTTCTGTTTAATTTACTTATTCTTATCCTCGGTTTAACCCCTTTTATCCTAGAGATTATCCTTTCTTTTTCAATAACTCCTCGTTGGTCTGCCTCAAGGAGACATTTTAGAGGTGCATGTGTTTTTGTACACGTGAAGAGTTAACTCGAATATTTTTCATAAATAAATTAAGATGTTTAACCTCATTGTTTTAATCTTATACAAATGGCTAAGGCAAGCTGGACTGAAATGAATATAGCCAGTCTTTTTGAGACCTCCTTTGAACTAAAATATTAATAGCGTCAGCTGTAATTCATCTTGTTTCCCTGTTAAGTAGTAGCTAGATAACGAGAAGCGTCATGGTTTTATTCACCAACAAATACAGTTAGAATAATCAGTTCAAGGAGAATGAGTTGGCAAAGCGTGTAACATGCAGAGTGAAAAGAGAAATGCATATAGGATTTTCATAAGAAAGTAGAGACTACTAGGAATACCTAGACGCAGGTGAGAGGATAATATTAAAATGGATCTTAAATGGAGCAATATGGACTGGATTGATCTAGCTCAGGTTAAGGACCAGTGGAAGGTTGTTGTGAACACGATAATGCATAAAATGATGGGAAGTTCTTGAGTAGCTGAGCGACTGGCGGCTTCTCAAGAACGCAGCTGCATGGAGTTAGTTCACCGTTAAGAAATTAAATTTATTTTGAATGTTTCATTTCGTCCTGGAATAAAAATTACCCATTTTGCTGTATTTCATAAAGTATTAGTACTAATTGCCGGCCACGTTAGCCGAGCTATCTAAGGTATGTACTGTCTTCGCTCGCTTGGAAACCGGGATCATGGGTTCGAATCCCACTCAGGGCATGGATGTGTAGTTTGTGTGTGTGCGTTTTTCTGTGTTTGTGTACAGGTAGAGGCCTTGCGAGGAGCTGATCACCCGCCCAAGGAGTCCTACCGAATGTGTAAGATCTAGAAAAACCGAAGTGAACGGAGAAGTTCATGGAGGTAGGCCTAGGCCTACTGGGGCTGCCAAGGGGAAAGAAGTAGTACTATTTTTACTGTCTTATCATACTGTCACGTTTTGTAATGACTATAGACGGGTTTTCCTTTGATGACTGGGTTTATTTGACACTGATACAGGGCGTGACTACACTTTACAGTTCACTATTGCACACGCACTAGTGTCCACAGTCACGTCTTCACAAGCCGTTGTTCGGTAGCGGCTTCCAACGGCGGACTTCCCCCTTCATCTGGGTACCCTAACCATCCCAGCCCTCTGTTACAGCAACTCTCGTCTTACTCTGAGTAAGTCACTCGTCAGCCAACTCACTCCACTCCGCTGACTCACTCAACTGACTGACGCTTCACTAGTTGTCCTGCTTATGACATTTCCGCACGAACCGCACAGAAAACACCGTTCAATTATTGCTGTGCAATTGTTTCCGTGGAAATGTTCTTGTTTGAGAAACATTTACTTAGCAACGGTTGTTGTGTAACTTTTATTTTCGCGGCCTTTGCCTAGCAACGGATATACATGCCACATTTCTTATTTGTTAACTATAACATAATTTTTGCTACTGTTACAGCTATTAAAATATATTTTATTTAATGTGTAGCAGTGTCTGTATACAGAGGCATGCAAAATCGTAATATTTATTTTTAATAGGATCAACAGAATGCAGACAAAATTGACTGGGAGATATTTTTCTGTACGCTTATAAAAATATCAACGTTTCAAACCGATTTGTCACAGAATTCTTGCATTTCATGTGAAAAATAACGCTATGAATATAATATTCCTCTTCACACTTGGAAGACTCTTTATGTCTGTTTAATAATGGGAGGGGACATGAATTTATTATTTCCTTTTGGAACTTCAAGTTTAATGCTTCATCCTTCAAACCCCTTACTCACGGCAAGAGATTATAAAGTGGGTCACACAAGAAGAAGTCACCCAGTTGACAAATATGCTCTTCACGGTGTTGGATGCCATCTGCTGCTGCCTTTAAATTTAATGTCTTATGACGAAACGATAGAAAAGAGAGACACTTTCTTTCCCAGCTCGCAAAGTGCATACTGTGTGTATACAGGATGCGGCGAAATTAATTGACTCCCATGACAAATTGAAGGAAAAACTAAAATACATATTACTAGAATTGTAAATTTAAATAAGAATTTGGTGCATTAATTTCCACACATAGCGTAGGAATAAATGCAACATTTTTTTTTTAAATTCCATCAATGAGTGCGAATATAGGGACTATTAATTTAGAGTTTAATTGGTCACCTAAATATTGCTGAAATAGCAAATACCCGCTTACATGAAGAAAATGCACGTGAACATTTACGAGTATATCCAGTAGAACCATTTCATTACACCTCTCGAATATTAAACCTTATTTATTATTGTAAATTTAAAATAAGAAAGGGTGCAATTTATATTGGAAGATATAAAATGTAGATCCCGCTGCTTATAATAGCACGTGAACCATTTATGGTTAAGCGAAACAGCGCAATAAAATAGAAATAACAGGTTAGCCGGACACAGTAACCGCGCGGTTTAAGGCATGAACTCTATTCACTTGCTCGAATGCTGGGGTAGTGGGTTCGAATCGCACTTAAGTTAAGGATGGGCCGCGCTGTAGCTTAAGCGGCAAGTCGTTGGCTTCCCACCTTGGAGTCCCAGGTTCGATCCCCGGTCTGGTCAAGTAGGATTTGTGGTTGATAAAGTGGCTGGGGCAGGTTTTCTCCGAGTACTTCGGTTTTCCCTGCCAATCTTCATTCCACCAATTGCTCCACAATCACCATCACTTATCATCTGGGGCTGGTACAATAGGCCAGAAGTGGCCGCAGTACGAGGGACTTAGTCCCACCCCACTAGCAGTAAAAAAAAGTTAACAATGTTTGGTGTATGTATGTGTTTATTATATGTTTATGTTGTCCTGTGTTTAGGTAGAGGCCTTGCGACGGGATTATCACTCGTCCAAGGAGCCCTGCCTTCTGTGAAAAATGATTACGGAACTGATAAGAGACCTGGGCCCTGAATGGGCTGGAAGAGACACTGAAAATAATATTACTGTTGATTAAAAAATTACTATACTTTACACAGATTCTGTTTAATATTGGGGTATAATTAATTCAAATGACGTATTGCTAGAGGGCTTTATTCAATAAATTTTAAACCACAAATAGTTTTCGACAGTTGTACATATTATAATATTAAAATTGTTTCGTGTAGACACTATGACAGAAGTCCTAATGTCCGGATTGTACGTAATATATAACGTACTGTTCCAGGCGTCCAGTCCCGTGGGAATGCAAGGATCTCCAAAACGTCGACAATGCAGTCTACATCTACGAGTATAACTTTTTATCAGACACAGAATTACATTTTCACCGAAACACTGTACAAACCTACTACCAAGGATCTAATCCCTAATATTCAATAAACAGGACATTAGGTGAGCCATAAAATCACTATGGAAAGTGTAGAGAAGATAAAATTATGTTACACCTGCCGGAAATTCAGTTCTGATTCCTTGTTTGTCCATTCTTAGTCTAGTCACTATACCGACTGAGCTACTGTGGCTTGAGATTCAGCATATGTATTGAATAATTTGATAGAATGCAAGCTTCAGAAGAGCTTTTTATATTTTAGCTTAAGGTAAGGGTAAAATTTTCCCTGAGCTTAACTATTTTACCACTACGCCATGAAGGCGCATGGCGGAGTGGATGTATAGATCCACATTTGCTTGATCTCAGAACTAGTTGGAGATGAATGGTCAGCTTCACGCACCTACTGCTTTACCCTCGGGGGGGAAAAAGCACTGTAGCCATTGAATAGGAGGCTGGGTGGACCTCAGAGCTGGTTTGGACGAGATCGAGAAGTGAAAATTCTTGACCTTACCGAGGCTCGAACTCCGACATTTTGGTCATCCAGCCCGTAGCCAGTCACTATACCGACTACGCTACACAAGTTCATAATATTTTAGCGTACGATATTAAAATATTGCACTCCTGATAGATGTACGGATGAATGAACGTACATTACCTACAGCTGAGCGTCCCGTGGTGTTCGCCTGGTCTTTCTGTCGGAGTTCCCACCAAAACACGAACATGAACGATCAATCCATTGTTTCGCTATGAATTTCTCATTTACGAGACCCATCCTTTGCAAACGAACATATCATCGAGTCAGCACTGCTGCTATGATGACAATCAGTACGTACATTTCAAGCAGAGTTAATTATCAATATGAAGTTACATGATTATCCACAGTTATTTCAGTATGCACCTCATATTTGGTCATCACAATTGGGGATGTTAAAAAAAATTACAGTTGCATTGATCAGCATAATCAAATGTATGTCGGATATGGGAACCACGTCTATTGGGTCTGATTTATTTAACATCTCTGTTAGTAAAGTTATCCCTGTAACAGGCCTGGACGCCCATACGTTTTTGAGACGTTGAGGCTGCTACATTTGATAGACAATCAGATTGTCAACCTTATGAGCCTCCCGCTCTTTACCCCCATGATTCCTGGTACTCATTTCTGTTAGAGGATGGGTCGATCCCAGAGCCATAGTGCGGCTGGAAAAAATAGATAAATTGAAAAAATCCAATGATCTCACTGGGAGTCGAACACCTTCAGACTTGTAGAATAGTTAAAAGTTTTTAAATCCGCTTAGTGGGGGGTGGAGTCCAACTCGGTCCACTCGGCACGGCGGCCATTGACTGGCCTTGTAGAATAGTTCCTCAACGAACTACGAGTAGGTTACCGCGTGCCCCATTGCATACTTTCTTTTGTTGAATATTGAGATTTTTTATGACAGTTTAATCAGCATTTGATAATATTACCGTCCCTACAAAATTTCATTCCCAATAGGAATAGTTATATGGCGAAATCTAAAGCAGTTTATTCTAGTATTATATATGAAACAACACTGTATACTGACTGTAGGTAAATGTAATTTAATGTTTATTCAACTTAAATTAAAAATAAATATTAGTCACCGAACATCGGACTATGGAATAACATTGGCCGCGCCATAGCTCAAGCTTCCCACCGCGGCGGCCCGGGTTCGATCCCGGGGCTGGTCAAGTGGGATTTTTGGTGGACAAAGTGGCGCTGGGACAGGTTTTCTCCGAGTACTTTGGTTTCCCCTCCCAATCTTCATTCCACCAGTTGCTCCACAATCGCCCTCACCTATCATCTGGGGCTGGTACAATAGGCCAGAAGTGGCCTCAGTACGAGGGACTTAGTCCCACCTCACTAGCAATAAAGAGAAGTGTAATAACATTGCAGCTTTATGAGGAAGTCCGGAGTGGACTCAGAATAACCAGACCCTAGGGGAGATGGTTTTGGTTAATTCTAAAGCGTAGATTCCTGGCCTCTACTTGTTGTTCGTGACATACTTACTCACTCATGGAGCTGAGCCCTTCTTGAGGAGCCGCCAATTCTGCACCTATGCAAGAATTTCTCAGCATTTTATGGAACCCGAAGGTTCATCACCGTTAGTTACTATTGGATTCTGACGATGGTGTATAACACACTGATATATTTGGGTTTTTGGGCTTTATCCATCGTCCTGGTTTTTAAGATAACAAATAAAAATACGACGTTTCGGACACTGGATCTGTTTCCGTCCTCAGGTGAAGGAAAACACCTATTCAGTTGGGTCCGTTAGAAAGAAACGTCGTGTTTTTATTTGTTATCATAAAAACCAGGACGATTGATAAAGTCCAGGAACCCAATATATCAGTGGTTAATTACCGTGTTCACAAGAGCCCTCCACTGGTCCCTATCCTGAGCCAGATCTCTCCAGTCCATACCATCCCATCATATCTCTCTAAGATCCATTCTAATATTGTCCACCCACCTACGCCTTGGTCTTCCCTGTGGTCTTTCTCTTTCTGGCTTTCCTACCAATATCCTCTACGTATTCCTCTTCTCCCTCATTCGTCCTATATGACCTGCCCACCTCATCCTCCTTGACTTGATCATTCTAATTGTACTTGGAGAAGAGTACATGTTATAAAGCTCCTCATTATGCAGTTTTCTCCAACCTCCTGTCACTTAATTTCACTTCGGTCCAAATATCCTCAACACCCTCTTCTCGAACACCTTCAGTCTACGTTCCTCTCTTAAAGTCATGGACCATGTTTCACTCCCATACATAGCCTCGAATGTCTGACTACACGTACGAACTAGTAGAGGCTATCGTCAGAATTCGTCCATAATTTGGAGCGAAGGAGTCGTAGCCTCTGTGCTTATTGCGGTACTGCGAAGAGGCGTCTTGTGAGAGTTGGTGGAGAGAGGAAGACGTGAAACATCAGCGCACTGGGACATGTCGTTAAGACGACGTTTCTTTATTCACAAGGCGTCGCCTCACCCGTCGAAAACGCTGAAACGAAAAAATATTCTACAGTGCTGATGTTGCTTTCTTTCCATCACATGGACATCAATCTTAGGTCCACCACCAATAATTCTTGTTTCATAAAGAGGATTGTATTGATTAAACCTTAACTGGACATATAACTGCCGGTCACAGTGGCCGCGAGGTCTAAGGCATGAAATGTCTTAGGCCACTCAAGCACTGGGGTCGTAGGTTCGGATCCCATTCAAGGAGTTGAAGCCTGTGTTTATTCTGTGTTTGTGTTAAGTTGCGGCCTCACGACGGGCTGATCCCCCGTCCAAGGAATCCTACTGATGTCTTTTTATTACAATCCTACTTTCAACACCATTTTCCGCAAAATTTATTTACTTTAAAAGTTTAAAAGTTCACTACACGTTTCGGCAAATATGACCATCATCAGGTGTTGAAATATTTTTGATGAGGAAGCAGCTGTTTCCTTATCAAAGAATTTTAACATCTGATGGTGGCCATATTGGCCGAAATGTGTAGTGAACTTTTAAACTTTTGAATTTTACAAGTGGTTTTGCACGTAAGGCTGTCAATAATAGACGCTAAGTGGAAAGTGCAGCAGGATGCTACAATGTAATGTTATATGTCTTACTGACTGCCTAAAATTAAGAAACTGAAGTGAAACGAAGCGTTTCACGCATGCCCCATGCTCCAAGTGGGAACAACAGGAACACAAGAAGAAGAAAAAAATGAAGAAGATACATATAACTGATTTTAAGAACTTTATTTTCGTGTTTAAATGTTCGCATTTTTGTGTCACGTTAATGGAAATGCCGGATTCATGTTCTGTGCTGACTTCGCCAAAGGCTTGACAGCAGAAGCCGTTACAGCGAAAAGCAATTTGTTGAAGCAGTTCCAAAGTAAGAGGAATTACTTCTCTTTTCATTTTTTATGCGTTTTATTCTACTGTCTGACATTACTCAATTCCGCAAGAAAGCATAGGCCATTCTCATATTTCAGTTACGAGCCCATCGCATTTCTTCTTTTATTTGAAACATTCACGGTCTTGTTATGAAGACCCTAAAGAAGGAATAGCGAATTCAATTAAAAACATTTTATGCAACCAAGCTAACGCCTATGGAACCCTTAAATAAGAGAGAGCTAATAAAATGTTATGAATTTCCGGTACTTTGGGTCACGCGGTAGTGTAGTTCGTTGAGGCACTATGTTAAAGAGCCGCAAGGTAGCTAATGCCATTCCCGAGGAGGTCATTGGATTTTTTGATTGACCTAATCCTTCCAGCCGCACTATGGCCTTGGGATCAACTTAACCTCTAACAGAAATGAGTACCAGGAATCCTCCTGGCGGTGAACGGCTGCCGGCGCGTAAGGCTGACAACTTCACCGCCATCTGTGAGCCGATTGTCTAGAAAATATGGGAGCCTCGACGTCTCACAATCCTATTGGCCTCCACGGTCTACTACTTGGATAGATTCTTTACTGTTTGATCTGATTTCAGTTATAGCATTCTTTAAAGTACTTAGTTACCCACAAATCCTAGGCTGAAACTGATGATAATGGCTCAGATTTTGTATTTTCCTCTTTAACCCATTCCGTTTTGATTTTCCAGTTGGACTAATGAATTAGATACTCTCTGTTTGGCCTTATCACAGTGACACTCTACTCTCTGGAAGAGCAGTTCTGTGTATCGTGCAAATGCAGCTGGAATCCTGTGTATTCTGTATTGAAACTACGGTTTCTCTGTGATGTGGAGGGAAAAATGACTGTGCCTCTTTAAACCACGAGAATCACCGTTGTAAATAGCGGCAGGAATGTTTTTATAAACTAATTTACATCTACAGTGATATGATTTCCAAGAAGAGCTTCTCATCGCAGAAATTTAATTTGCGGGTTTGTTGACGAGAGAAATTTGGTCCAACATTCGTATCGACGGGGATTTTCTCTGAATTATCTTCATGTTTGTGCATATCATTCTATAATACGAGGGTCAAAGTTATTACGAAGAGGTTTTCTCGGTTCTTCTGGGTTTCATTTTAAAGAAATTATTTCTAAGTATGTTATTTTACATTTGCTGAATTAAGCTCTCGAATTAGGGTACTAGTATTTTCTCCATTTCTTCATTCCCCCAAATCTCCAGCAGTCTATAGTAACACCCCAGTATTCTGAGGCCATGCCATAGCCCAGGAGGTTAGTCGCTGGCTTCCCACCGTTGCGACCCGGGTTCGAGCCCTGGTCAGGTCATGTGGGATTTGTGCTGGACAAAGTGGCACTGGTGCATGTTTTGTCTGAACACTTCGGTTTCCCCTTCCACAAATTGCTCCACAATCATCATCATTTATCATCTGGTGCTGGTGCAATAGGCCAATAGTGGCCGCAGTACCAAGTGGACTCACTTTGACCCTTCTGAGAATAAGAATAAAAGGAAACATCCAAGTAACGTGTCTTAATAACTGCAACGCTTTAGTTGAATACTACATTGATATTAAAATAGGGATTAATTAGAAGTCTATTGTTGGGCAAAGTGTATGTTTCAAATGGTTTCCAAAGACCCTGAATTAAATGATTTTGGGGGAATATTAGCATTGATTAATATAAATATTATGTATTTAAATAATCAGTGGCATTTTATGCATTTCATATGTAGTACAATCTACATTTTGAAATAAAAATTATTGACAGAAACTGTGAAACAGAACCACAGAGTAGATCTGCCGAGGTTCCAATCCATGGACGTTTCAACAAGCCAACGGACAAAGTACCAGCCAGTAAATAGGTCACAAATGAATATAAAACGTAAATAATGTTATATTCGAACCTAGAAAAAAAAACATTTATTTCTCGATATATCCCACACCAACATTGATACACTTGTCTCATCGCTTTACAAGTGCGTCGAAACCAGCAGCATAGAAGTCTATTGTACTGACTGTTGTTTCAACTACTTTCACACATGGAGGGACATCATCTGTGACTTTCGAACTTCCTTGAGAGAATATATTGACCCAGTTGTGAACCACTTTATGCGACAAACACGTCCCACTGTAAACAGGAAACATTTCTTTATGAATATCTTTTGCATTAAGTTCTCTTACCCACAAAACGGGCATAACAGGACGCTGCTTTTCGCCAGTATACGCCTCAAGCACAGTCACCATTTTGACTACTGAAACCAGCCTCTGACTATGCGCATGCGCGTCTGTTACCTAGACTATCATGAAGCTGGGCTGTGCTGCTACCTAGTGATACATATAGAAAATGTATTACGCCCATTACAGCTGTTTTATTTCTTTTTGTGACTTATTTAATGACTCTCCCTCCTACATGTTTAGTGATGTTGACGCTTTTGCTGCTACAACGGTGTGAGTTAGTATACAATATTTACGTTTTAAAGAATTCTGTGCCTTAAAGCATGATAGTTCCTAATGACCTTAGCTTGATGACGCTAATTAAATATTAATGTTTGATGGAATGGATTGTCGTTGAGTTTAATATGTAAGGTCGCTAACTGGATTATAGACAGCGTTGTCTTCACCGCGTTACCCATAACTAGCGGCATTATTGAAGTATATAGATTTATAGAAATAGGCACAACTTGTCTACATCCTCCACAACGAGCAGTAGACCCTACATTGCATGTACGAAATGGAAGTATTTCTGTATTTACATTACTTTTACAACATATAAGTAGAAAAGCTTTGCAGGTTAACAACTCATCTATTTCGAGAACTAACAATTCCCATTTCAATTATAAAATGTTATCTCCCAGTCACACAGACTCTCAGCTGAAAAGCACAATTAACAGTCGCCCAACATCTATTCGTACTTGGCAATATTGTTTTCAAGTAGACCGTGACCCTGATGGTGTCTGTTTCATTTGCATTGCATGCACGTGTTCTGGGACCTCTATTGAATTAGGACAAAACAGAGTGAAGGCTAGACGAACTCGTGCATTGTGATGATGCAAACTAATTCTGTACAATTGCACCAAAGTGTTGTTCAGCTTCCAACACATTATATTCATTCTGCAGACTTTAAAGCTTTATCTTGCGTGAAATTTAAATTTTTTATATATAAAGCAGAATTTCCTAGACAGCAAGCTTGACTGATTGTAGTAAATGTGTGGAATGAGCCTCATTGACGGTGAGTGTATTATATTGTCACGTGTCAGCGGGTTCCGTGACTAATAATAAGGGGTTCTGGATTAGATGATTGGATTTATTGGCACTTCTTTAATCTTAAAATCAGTTATAACAGTTCACAATCCGCGTCTGTCTAGGACTCGCTCCATTCCTTACTGGACTACGAGTGTCTTCTCTTCCACTATGACTGACTTGGTTCGGATTTACGAATTGGTCACTTCTTCAGCTTCCGCTGTCCGCTGGTTAACACTCCACAGCTGAACACTGAACTTTCTTGCGACTGAATCACGACTGACTGCAAACGACCTTCTTTGTCCCTTATAATCCTTCGGCACGGACCATGCACAGAAAACGCATTGAGAACACCGTATCCATTGGAAACATTTTTGCGTCGCCCAGCAACGGATGTCCTCTATTGTTGACCAGGCGTGCTCACCGATAAACTGACTAACAATGGACGCCCTATTGTTGTCACACGCTTAAAAGAGAAGGCGTTTACCTGGCTGTTGCGCAGCAGTGGGTATGTATCATAATATGAGCACAACACGACTGTTTGTCTTCGAAAATGTTGCCTACCCATTCGACGCCAATATTATCTAATTTTAATATTTTCAAATCGTGGGCCTGTAATGAAGTAATCTTTCCAAATTTTAGCGATATTTTCCTTTATAGATTGAACATAAAACAGAAGAGAATTTTACGATTTTTTGCGAACATCTAAGAAATAAGTTGTTTTATTCTTTGACAGGTTCTACGAAGAATTAGAACTTCTATTCGATAAATTCCCTAAACACCATATACAAATTTTGTTATGAGATTTGAATGCCGAAGTAGGGAGGGAAGACATTTTCAAACCAACAATTGGGAATGAGAGTTTGCATGAACTTAGTAATGCCAAAGGATTTAGAGTAGTAAACTTTGCCACATCCAAAAATCTTATTGCCCAAAGAACGATGTTCCCACATTGTAACATTCATAAATTTGATTGCACATTTCGTGATGGACGCACAATTTGGGGAGAGACCACTGGGAAGACCGAGGCATAGGGGGTGAACAATATTAAAATGGATCTCAGAGAGATAGGATGTGATGTTATGGACTGCATCGATCTGGCTCAGGATATGGACAAGTGAAAGGCTCTTGTGAACACGGTAATGAACCTTCGGGTTCTTTAAAACGCTGGGAAGTTCTTGAGTAGCTGCATAATTGGCGGCTTCTCAAGAAAGGCTCAGGTCCATGAGTGAGTGAATGAGACTATGCATGCCACAGATTTTGACATCTCGCTCGCTTTAATTTGATCATATTAGTGATATTTATTGAACAGCATGAATTACGAAGCTAATCATTAAACATTCCCCCTTCCCCACGTTAGTTAGAAACAATCTCCCCAGCGTCCTGTAACCAGACTCCCCCAGTCTGAGTACCTCCCAGAGTTAACAACACTCAAACTTTGCAGAAGCTCATTTGTCGTATTGCAGTGTTACGGACTGATTATGAATTAAACATTCTCCGTTCTGCTCCGACAGAATGGTGCTACAAGGTGCTTAAGCCTGTAAGTTTTCTGTTCATCCTTTACAGAAGGGCAAGTATATAAGCGGTTTCAGTGGCCAATTAAGAGACCTTGAATATGAGCAGAATTGAATACCACATTGGCTGAATTTTCTGTCAGAAATAAATGCTTTATTTGACACCGTGAGTTATTGAATACTACATCAATTAAGTCGTCAAAAGAGACAAGAGATTTATCACTATCGATCTAACTTGAAACCTTAGCCCCTAACAGGAACGTAAAATGATTTATTAACGTCATAACATGTTTTATCTCTTATAATAAATGGCGTGTCTTCACACGGGAAACAGTAGTTGAATTAATTATTATTTCTCCATACAAAATGAATTAGAGAATATATACAACACCATTTTGAAGTCGGGTTTGGATTTCGCTTCTTGATTTTGTAAAATGAATTTTATGTTCCAGTTGGCTGTGCCGTAGCTTAGGCTGTTAGTCGCCGGCTTCCCACCGAGGCGACACGGGTTATAGCCCAGTTCAGGTTATGTGGGATTTGTGGTGGACAAAGTGGCACTGGAGTAGTTTTTCTCCGAGTTCTTCGGTTTACCCCGTCAATTCTCATTCCACTGACTGTTCCACGTTCATCATCATCTATCATCCGGGGCTGGTACAATAGGTCAATCAGTGGCCGACGTACCAAGTGGACTCGGTCTCACCCCACCCCAAGATTTAAACTAATTTCTGTTTCAATAACAAGGGTAATTCAGTGACTTCTACAGCTCAAGGATTATGAAACAACTTGAGCAGGTTCAGGGCAAAGCAAGTGAATACCCTAAGAACTAAATTCTGGGAAGTATATCCTGGTTGAGATATTTTGAAAATTTCCTGTGCCTGTACAACAGATACATATATATGCTCCTAGTCATTATCATCGACATGTTCGTTCAGTGTTTCGTACCCCAATGAAAGTGTTTCTCCCCTTGGAGACTGGTCTTCTCGACTCACATTTTTCAGGGTAATTTTCAGACATTTGAGAAAAGTTACAGAATTACTAGGTTTTAGGAATTTTTCTATCGTCCGGTATTCTAGAGAACAGAAAACACGACGTTTCGGAAATTGTATCTGTTTCCGTCGTCAGGTAAAGGGGGGAGAAAACGCCTAATCTCTTGGGCCCCTTTGAAAGAGCTAACCTCAGTTACTGGACCCCCCTTACCTGAGGACGGAAAAAGATCCGGTTTTCGAAACGTCGTGTTTTCTATTCTCTAGGATACCGGATGATGGAAAAAAGTCCAAAAAACCCAGTTATTCTGAGTGTTATACACCATCGTCAGAAACCTTTAAAATATATTTCAGAAAAGTGTTTGGCTAATACCGTGAAGTGTGCTAGGACAGTTCACTTTGATATTCTTCTCAGTGCAACATTCTCAGTCGTGTTCTGTCCTAGGACATCAAAATTATATATTCCATAAACTCTCATCACATGAAGTCGTCAAAATCATCGCCCTCTTTCGCATGGATTATGCTCTTGCTAAAAAGACCCTATAGAGTAGGTGTCTCCACCTCACCTGAGGACGGAAACAGATCCAGGTTCCGAAACGGCGTGTTTTCTAGTTTTTAGAATACAGAATGATAGACGAAGTCCGAAAAACCAGTAAATCCGAGAACTTGTTAGGTCTTACTCATATTGACATTGTATGTAGTGTACTATTTATTTATATGACGAACTTTTTGTCTTTTAGATGGTTTTACTAGGTTTTATTTGAGCTTCATGCGCAGAAGAAGTCATGTTGGACCTAACGAATCGATTCAAAATCTCCAAGAAACTGGAAGACGAAACGTGAAAAGGGACAGGCGGGCAGACTTGTCCTCAATTTGCTTTCTCTTTGCAGGAAATTCATATAGTCGCAAATTTATTTGATCGTGTTTAACTGCGGCAACAATCAGTTTACACTATGAAGAATATTATCATCTGGAATATTATATATAGCCCCTCCTTCCTTCAGTCGTCGCTAGAGCTCAGTGTGAGCTTTGGCCTCCTGAACGCTCTGCCTCTCCATTCTTCTCTAATTTAATCTTCCGTCCCTATCCGTCCGAGGCTGGTTATCTGGTTACTGAACAATTTAGTTATTCAGGTGTTACGCCCAAGCTCCAACCTGGAGGAACAGGGTATCTCTCTCTGTCTCTCTCCTACCCTTTGACCTGTCCGGCATGAGTGACCCTACCAATAGCTACACTACCGCCGGCATAGCTCTCAATGTCTCATAAGCACTCAAACCCCATCATCACAGTAAGGTGGAAACATAATCGGAGGTGATATGACAACTCGTGCTCTAGCGAAATTTTACTGACTTTTCGGAGGAATGCATTTCCTCCATATTCGGCTTCCTAAAACCACTCTTCGATCCTGGATGTGGCAGCAATATGTACCCCCGAAACGCCCGTAAACTTCTACCAGATTAAACTGTGTTACGAACACTCGAGGAAAGAGTATTCTTCACTGGCGCCATCACGAGAACCCAAACTCCCACGATTGTATTACGACCGTGGAACTGTCACCCTCTTGACACGACCCAGAGATGGCTGCCTCACTTTGAGTGCTGTGTGGTTGTAAATTTGTCTTGATGAGCGAATTGGTGGTTGGAACACAGCCGAGTTGTGGTTGAGTCTTGAATGAAGGAGCCATGAAGGAGCATGATGTATGGTGCTCCGTGTCGCCTCACAGGAGCAGAGACAAGGCACAATTAATGGCTCCAGACACTAGACACTTATTTAGAGGCAACTTTACCGTAGAGCATCCCTACTGTCATGTCTTTGACGAATTTTAGTCCATTAGTCATTCCCACATCGTGGGATCCTTTACTAGAATGTTAGTCCTGTTTGCAATGCTTGTGGACACGGGCTATTGACAAAGAATTTCTGAAGATTGAATTAGTCTAACATGGATAATAAACTTAAGAAAAGTAGGATACAATAAAATGCATATAGATATTGGTTGGAAAGTCAGAAGGAAAGAGACCACTGGGAAGACCAAGGCGTAGGTGGGTGGACAATATTAGAATGGATCTTAGAGAGATTGTGTGGGATGGTATGGATTGGATAGATCTGGCTCAGGATAGGAACCAGTGGAGGGCTCTTGTGAATACGGTAATGAACCTTCCATAAAATGCTGGGAAGTTCCTGAGTAGCTGCAGAATTGGCGGCTCCTCCAGCAGGGCTGAGCTCCATGAGTAAGTAAGTAAGTAAGTAAGGATACAATAAAATGAAAGTTTTTGTCACTGACTGAAGTATCCAAATTCTAATTCAATTGACAATCACAAGCTCCAGGTTGTGACCGCCAGTCGAACATCTCTTAGTTCGTTAGCTGTTTAACGACGATATATCGGCAGAAGGTGATATTTTGAAAGAACAAAGAAAGCAACAAAAACTTTGACTGAGGACATCTGCTTTACAAACCGAAGCTCTGAACGGTTACCTGCCAGTGATATGCTCAATACTGCAAATGTAGTTAGAAGGTAGTATTAAGGTACTACAGAGGCAAAGAGTTCCAGTTGTTAAAAGTTTTATAGCATTTAATATGCAAATGTCTCAGTTGGTATAGCGACGGGATTCGGGCTGGACAGGCAAGGGAAAGAGATTTTTCTGTTCTCCACAGTGTTTATACCGGCTCTGGCACCCAATCAGAAACTACGGGGTGAATCGTATAGAGCCGGCCCAATGAATTTGCTAATAATTCCGCAGGTGATGCATATAATCGCTCACAATTACGATATAATAATCCGTGGGCCGTGCTGAGTCGAATGGTGTGCGCATGATCCGGCAAGTGGCAGCCCTTAAGCTGCAAGGTCAAGGACAATGCCGAAACGTGTCTGCAGTGCGCAGGCGACAGTCATGGAGTTCACCGTTGAACAGCGAGTGTTTCTAGAGCCTACTTGAAAACGGCGGACACTTTCAACACCTGCTCTGATCACGGCACACAATCCAAGATAAGATGTGTGTAAATTACTTTAATATCTGTATGGTATATTTTATATTACAGCTCATTTCGTCGGGCCGGTTCTGTATGAATCACCCTGTACTTACCTACTGGTTTTCATTGAATTTTCCTGAGGAAACGAAGTGGGCCGAGCGTGAATCTGATCACTCACCATCTAGTGCCGAAGTCAAGAATGGTGGAGCTATACCTCCACTCCCCCCATATGTTTTCATGATGTGCTGCTTAATTAATTGGGGCACAGGGTCTGCTTTAACTTTACGTTATTAATATAAACATCGCAATGTAATATGAGTTGTTAGAATACGGTGTATTTGTTTCTTGATCAAAGTACCATTTACAGTAATGATGTGAGATAGTTACACCTTATACCGTAAAAAGAGGTCTTGAAAGAGAGTACTTTATTTAAATTGCCCGATGTAGCGCCTGAGGCACAGGGGGGATTGTACAAGTAATTTAGAAATGTTTACAGGTGGAGGGGGGATAAACAAAAGTTGACGTTTCGTAGTAAATGTTTTCCTTTGAAGATTGTTTTACTTCCTTACTTAGTTGTTTGCTTGTTTGTATAATGCGAGTTCGTTAAGCGTTATGTACACACACTCTCTTTTAAAAGAATAAATAATGTTATCTTTTCTTTACAACCCCTTTCACAATTTACTTTCTGTTACTCCTCTTCAATTCCTATCCTGAGATTCTTCAAATTTCACTTCCGGCTTCATTTCCCTTTCATCTGTTACCTCCACATTTGCTTATCTCCTGATCCGCTATGCTATTCTGTAACCTCCTCCCTCTAGACCCTATGACCTCACCACAAACGTTGTCTGTCTCTGTCTGGTTGGGATTATGGTTCCAGCACCAAACACCAAACACCAAACGGGAAACAGTAGCAACTTCGCACAGCCAGAACACAGCACACCGGCCTCTACATACTATTCATTTGTATGCAGATTGCAAACAAGATTAACCACCCTGATGGCAAGACTAACGAAACAAGCAATAAAAAAATTCTTAATGAAATTACTGCACTTGAAATGGAGATTCTAGAGTATACGTACTATCCATGAGAGGGGATTGGATGCGGCTGTCACCTACGGTACCCTATTATGTTATTTTCAGTAGTCATGCGAATCTACAGTGCTGTAGGGAAGTACTGCGTAATGCTGGAGATACTGAGAAAGGTTTTACCGAGCGAGCTCCCGTAGCGGTAGATTTCTAGACTCATATTTGGGAGGTTCTGAGATCGAATCACGACAGTGGCACAGTCTATTCTGACTTATGTCCTCACAGATCAATAATGTGCCATGGCACTTGAAAGCTGGAATATGAAAGTCAGAACAGACGTTCCTTGCTAGTCAACGAATCTGTAAACATATTCCTGCGGCTAAGAATACGCAAGCAACAATCGAGTAACTTCCGTTGTTAAGCAACGGCGCTGTAAACACGCCTTTCAAAGAATAGAAATGTTGTGTTTTCTATATAATCGGTGCAAAGTAGTTATAAAAAAGAGTTCATTCGAGAAGAGTTAAATTGTGTTCCGAGATGCCAGCCTGCCAGGATATGAGCTTGGGAGCAGAGGAATTTGAGTGCGCAGTTGTACAATAATGGTAAGAAAGGAACCGGGCTGTGAAAAGAAGGCTTCACGAGTGATTTGAAGTTTCAGCGAGACTGTTAGAAATCCGTTGCCAGGATACGACTATTGAACCCTAGTACCTGTGTGTCGGTAAACTGTAATGTGTATAGATCAGCGATAGCGCTGTAATCGTGTGTGGTTCCGAGTGCTGTGTATAAGGTATCAAAAAATCCAATCCGAAACCCGTCTATAAATCACGCACAACCCCCTTGACAGACAATATTTATTACGTTCCTGCCACCACAACGCTATTTCCCAGCAGATAGAGCAAGACTATTTCCAACTTTAGCGGATAGAGGGTGTCGAGTGGTCAGCGCAACGAATCCCCACGGCCGTTAATTTCGGTTTTCTAGACCGGAGCCGCTATTTCTTTTTCCATTCAAGTAGCTCCTCAATTATCCTCATGAGGCTGAGTGGACCAATCTCCAGACGAACTACTTCTCAGAAAATCTGGTAGCGCCGGGAGTCGAACCTGGTACCTCTGGATCTGTAGCCCGGAACTCTGACTACTAGACCACAGAGGCAGTCCCTTTAATGGTATTTAAGGAAATTATCTTTAGAATCAAAAGAAATTTATGTACTAAGTATCGTGTTTTAAAATGTTAATAATATATTGATTTTTATAAATCTCTTTATAATTTGTTTATAGGCGTGTTTCCTTTAAGATATACACAGACTTTACCTTCGTAGCAACATCCGTTCATCTTTATTCCGAAAACACATTAGAGTAGTCTGGAGTTTTACGCGAAATTACGTGACGATGAGGGTGAAAATATTCAGACATCGCCGTATCTTAACGTAAGCCGTACGTCTGATAAACGACATCCGTTGCATCCGTGATCTCCACAGCAAAGTTTGGACGCGAATAACACCATCATTAGCCAGCCACTTGCGTTCTCCACTGCGTTGCGCCTTTACGAGCCTCTGTACCACGTACACGTGACGGTTTTAATATTCTGCTCTTGAATTTTAATGCTAAAAGCTTTCCCATTCGGACGAGGGCTTCAAGAGTACGTTCAGTGTCTTATATCTCTTCCCGTGACAAATCCTACAGCGTAGTGTTATACCAGCAGGGGCTGTGAAACTTTATATACCGTACATCAAAAACAGATGTTTAAAAATGGTCGTATTTCAAAAAACTAACATTTTCTGCCACAAACAGGAGGCCGGCGCTCGATGAAAGATTTGTGACATGAAAATCAATTCGTCATGAAACTTTTCTTTTTATCCTTCCGCTTGTAACTTCACATTTCTGAAGACTGTGTGTTCAGTTCTTAGTGGTCTAGCTGTCTCCGTGGAGGATATTAAATTTAGAATTCATCACTAAAATATACTATCCTTATCAGAACGTATTAACAATCTTCACTGCAGTGTTTTGGACACAAAGAGCTATGTCTGATTCTAAAGCTCTCTTTGGAACAGTCACACGAAGAAGTGGGCTCAAATCATTCTTGAACGTGAGCAAGTAATTCGGAGCAGAACACACAAAGCCCGATTCCCTACTATATTGTCGCGTGACCTACCCAACACATGACAATATATAATTCTCGTCTTTTGGATCTATAGGAGCCGGGATAGCTCAGTCGGTATAGCGACTGGCTACGGGTTGGACGACCAAGGGGTTGGAGTTCGAGTCCCGGTAGGTTAAGAATTTTCTCTTCTCCTTGTCTTCCAGACCGAATCTGAGGCCCACCCAGCCTCCTGTCCAATGGGTACAGGGGGCAAAACGGCCGTGGTGTCAAGTTGTCCACTCACCTCCAGCTAGTGACGAGGTCAAGAAATCGTGGATCTCTATATCCACTCGCCCATACGTCTTCATGTCTTAGTGTTTATTTAGTTAAACACAGGGACAACTTTACCTTTTAACTCTGGATCTGTTACACAAATTATTCTAGCCCGGTTATGTCTCTGCATTGGTATTATTTAAAATGTGACGTGTACACTCAGTAAACACATTCCAGCAGAAGAGTACGCGCACAACAACAGGACGTCAATTGTTAGGCAAAGAGTCAGCAAACAAGCCTAGTTGACAGTAGTAGACGGTGTTTTCCGTGGGCTCCGTGCAAAGTGAATATAAAGAAGTTTTCGGTAGAACAGAAGAGTGGGCGAGTAGAGTGAGTGTTTTCGAAGCGATGAGCCGATTTTCGGGACGCCAGTCTGCCAGGATATGAGCTTGGGAACTGAACTGAGTCTAGTCTTCGAATTGGCAGCTGTAGGATAATGGCAAGAATAGAATTAGACTGTGAAAAGCAGACCTCATATGTGATTTTAAGTGACAGTGAGATTGTTATGAAATCCGTTGCCAGGATATGACTAGTGATAACTGAGAACTTCAGTGCGTGTGTAACGGTTAACTTTAAAGTGTGTAGAGCAGCGATAGCGCTCTATTGCCTATAGTTAAGAGCTCTATATATAGAAGTGGTCAACAAATCGAATCATCCAATTAAACCCCGTCTTATAAGTCACGTAAACCTTAAAATCATCATAATAATTAAAGTGTAATATTCAGTAGGCTACAAAATGAAGCTTCACTTTGGTTTTGAGGTTTTATAATTGTAAAATTTATAGGTGTTATGAAGTACTGTATATTGGCATTCAACTAAATAACCAAACTAAACACGTTAGGGACAAATATGCTTTGCACATGCATATGGAAGGCGGTTCATTGTTAAATTCTTGTTATATAAAAACGCAATGAATTTCGAGGATGGAGGAGTCTCTCTATTTGCCGAGCTCCTAGAAAACGTTCCTATATTCCATTCTCTCTTCAGTTTGTGGTCTGGCTCGTGTGATGTGTCCAGGCTTGGCTGTCTGCATCACCGTGCAGCAAAGGAGCTTACGCAAAAGCTCGCCAAGTCCTTCAACCATGACACGTCATTTTGAAAGGAAAAGCCGTACTGTCATTTCAACGTTATGTGTCACACAAGCGATTTGTTCTTCTGAAACTGGCATTTGATTTTCAATTCAGCCCAAATTCAGCGTGTATTTGTTGACTTCGTTTACTTCGTAAGGACATTCTACTCTTAAAGTGTCCAGGTGAATTTATGTAAGCAATTATGGTGAAATATTGAATTATGATAAAAACCCTGATATATTGAGCATATTTATTTTACTATGCTGTAAAATCACACAATAACTTCCAATTATTTTCCTTAGTCTGTCCTCTTAGAATTGTTTTGTTTTAGTTAACGGCGCAGACATATTATTTCAATCTTTGGGGCTTATCTGTCCATCATAACACCTAGAGTTGGCCAAAACAAACACTAACATGCGTGCCAGTAGAGGGATTTGAATCCGTGACACCTGTGATCGATGTTTAACATACACTACATGGCTAACGTTTCAGTGTATTGAACCAATGTCAATTATCTGCCCTTTTTTCTTAACGTAATATGTAATTAATATTTATTTTTTAATTTTCGTGGAGTGGGGTGAGAATGAGTCCACTTGGTACGTTGACCACTAACTGTCCTATTGTACCAGCCCCAGATGATAGATGAATATGGAACAGTCGATGGAATGAGATTTGGCAGGGCAAACCGAATAACTCGGAGAAAATCTGCAACAACGCCACTTTGTACACCACAAATCCCACATGAACTAGGCTCGAAACTGGGCCCCCACGGTTGGAAGCCGGCTACTAATCGCCTGAGATACGGTACGGCCATAGAGAATTAAGGTTATTTTGTTCAAAGTGTTATAACATAAGCAACATTTTTCCGTGTTGTCGAAGGTTCGATTTAATTATTTCAGAAGCCTCAATGTGACATCCTTGAACTGTGTGTAGCTGACGAAAGATTTGGTTCTGTGATTCTGTGTGTCTGTGAGTAACATTTTCATTATGTCAGATCTCCAAATGAAACAGCGCCGATAATGTAGCCAGGACTTCTATTCACATAACGAACGCGTGAAAATATTGTTACATCTGCCTTATATATTTTTTTAAAATTTCAGCAACGGCTGTAGTGCTAAATGTTCAGCTGTCACGTAAGCTAAAACCACCGGAATGCGTGATGTGGTCAGTTTTAATGGAAACAGTAATATTACACATTTCTAACAACACGGGAGTAGGAGAAGGATTTACTAATTAGGTCAGGAGGGTATGCATTGTTTTAATGTTAATGACTCCCAAGTGTGTAGCAGTTTTTTAAGTTCTGGGCGTGAAAAACTGTAAACAGCTGCTAACGAGCGCACCATAATGGGCCACAATATCTTACCATTATTCCATTCTTTGTTTCTGCCCTGTCTCTCTTGTCAGAACCGATTTCGTGCCGAAACGGTTTAGAAGAACCGTACAGAAGTAAACGAGTAACCTGGGGAGCTCAGTCGGCATAGTGACGAGCTGTGAGCCGTGTTTCAATTCTTCGGTAGGGGCAAGAAATTTTCTCTATTCCATAACTTCCACACTGTCTCTGGAGTTTACCCAGCCTCCTAACCAATGGAAACCCAATATTCTTTTCCTGTAGCTAAAGCGGCAGGGGGCTTGAAACTGACCACTTTTCTCCATATAGTGCTGAGATCAAGAGTTTTGTGGAGCTATACCTCTAATTCATTATACATATTTTTGGTGTGATTCTTAATTAATTAAGGAAAGGAACTTATTTTTTTATCCATTTTAATATTATAATCTGTATAACTGTCCTCTTAGTGTCCTTGCGTTGGTCTCCACTTTCATCCGCTGCTTCCTTGTTGCTGTCTGGTTCAGGGTAGAGTGTGGGATTACTCTGAATTTGAATTTGTATGGGCGCCAGTGGACTTTGGTGCAGTCCACTAATTTGGAACGGGGAAAACAAAGGGGGGGGACTTGGATAGGCGGGCGTTTGGGGTTTCGACTGCTCAGACGGTAGAACAAGATTCTGTCTCAGGGCGACTTCTGGGCCTTGCTCACACAAGGAGATAGAGATCACTTGAAACACACACTTCACCAACACTTGCTCTTTATTGTAGATGTAAAATAGAATTACACATTACAAGGCTGTAGCACTTTTGAATTTGTGTACCGGACTCGGCCAACACCGATTTAAAGTCCGGGAGGTCAGAATGTCGCAAGGCTACTCCTGTTACTCCCTTTAGACGACTGACTCCTGTTACTCCCTTTAGACGACTGACTCCAGTTACTCACTTTAGACGACTGACTCCAGTTACTCCCGTTAGACGACTGACTCCTGTTACTCCCTTTAGACGACTGACTCCTGTTACTCCCTTTAGACGACTGACTCCTGTTACTCCCTTTAGACGACTGACCCCTGTCACTCTCTAAGACGACTGACTCCTCCGGAAAGGCAGAAATCTTGAAGGTTCCGGAAACCCCAGGTTTCATCGCCTCTGAAATTTTGCTGATTGGCTGAACCTAAAATTTGGGTGTTACTCTCATTGACATTCCGCTAATCCCTAACAAGGTCCATGTTAATTTGGGCCTAAGTACAAGACGGTCCTTCTGACAGCTCTCAAATAAATGAAGGTACACTAACGATCGCTCGGAACGCCCCTCCGAAAATTATTGCGACTCGTATCTGTCAAGTCTCAAATTTTCAAAGACTCGCACCATCGAAGTTAAGCATTGAAATCCCCAGAAAACACAGCGGGATACTTCCTGCTCCGTTCTGGGTTTTCAAGTGACCTGCAGCTTGCTTGTCCCTCAGAAAGACCATATGTCATCCTTGGCGCCTGTTGGTGCTGGGGTCAATTGTGTTTCAACTTTCGTTAACAGTAATACAGTTCGTTTACATGTAGTGCATTGTAATTAAGAATGTAAATCAACAACATTGTTGAGGTTCCTGCATGGTGCGGTTACATCTGAAATATAGTGAAATTTCTGATGTAAATATTGAAATTCAAATACAGTGAGAAGACTGAATGATCTACTCTTTCAAAGATGCTTTGAAGTAAAGCAAAGTACACAATAACATCCCGTAACACCATAACCTTCAATTTCATCTAAGCAAGAACCCAAGATCTCGTATAAAAGAAAATTGTGTGGATATGAAGGGGAGAAAGAGCAGTTAAATAATGGAGACATGCATATTCAGAGTGAAAACGATTCACATTTTGTATCTTGACCAGTGTGGCACACGGTAGCGTAGTTGGTTGAGGCACTATGCTACAAGCCGGAAGGTCCAGGGTTCGAGTCCAGATGAGGTGGATTATTTCAATTTATCTAATCCTTCCAGCAGCACTATGGCCGTGGGGTCAACTCAGCCTCTAGCATAAATGAGTACCAGGAATATTCCTGGGGGGGGGGGTAAATGGCGGCCGGCGCATAGGGCTGGCAACCTTACCGCCATCTACTTGTATGAGCCGATTGTCTAGATAATGTGGAAACCTCAACGTCTCACAACCTTATGGGCCTCCACTTCCTGTTACAGGGATAGCTTTACTTTTATCTCTGATCAGCTAGCAGAAAAATGATATTATTTAAGAGAGTGAAGTTTGATTCTGCAAGAAAAACTAGATAAAAATTCAAGCTTATGAAATATTAAAAGAAAATTTATGTAAGGACCTGGAATTGAGAGTCTGGCCTGGATGATGAAATAAAAGTAGTATGTACTTGTGTACGTATGTTTCACCTTACAAGGCTGCACTTTCTCTTCAGTGCCTCATAGCACAGACCATCAGACGACACGACACGTACTCTAAGCCCTCACATATAGAAAACCTAAGAGAAATGCAAAAGCATAGGTACAAAAGGTGGGAGGACTTAAAGTAATTTTGAAAGATACTTCCCGTTGAATTTTCAACGGGCGTTTTCCACTAGTTTAAATTCTTTTGCTGAAATTGTATGAATAGAAATTGTTAGATATTTGCTTCTTTGTAGACAGTTGTGCCGTAGTGTAGATTAAGTGAGAAGAATATGAAAAACAGAGGAGGTGTAGTGAAAGAAATAAATAAAGTATTTTCGTCAGAGAGAGTTGGTGGCAGGTGTGGCTGATGGCTGCTCTCCTTCATTCTGTAGGAAGGGCTCACCGGAGGCGTTCCTCTATGTATTCATGCTCTAACATCAAGATGTAATTTTGCTTCAGAATGTTACGATATTCCATAACTCTCAACCTTGATTTTGTTTTACTTATGGAATGAATGAGAAAGATTTGATACATGTTTAATTGTTATTTTTGTTCTCATTGTGAATTATTAAGAGTCGAGTTTATGTTAAACTTGTATGTCTTACTTCCTTCTGTAACTTTCGCATCTCTGAAGTGTTTTCTTCTTATGCAGACACACGTATATATAGAAATGGATATGGAAGAATGAACATGACAGATATTTCACGGAATAACGCTCGTGTGTAACGGATATAATCTTCTTTCAGACACCTCTCAGTATAAAAGACTGTTATGAATCCGTTGCCAGGATACGACTAGTGAAGACTGAGTACCCTAGTACTTTTGAACGATGAACTGGAATGTATGTAGAATAGCGATAGCGCTGTATTACCTGTAGTTCCGAACTGTGTGAATGTTCAAGGTGCAATAAATCCAAACATCGAATCCCAAACCCCGTCTTATAAGGCACGCAGACACCCTACACATAACAATGTCTTACGTGCAAAATAACGATATTCTCTTCTCAGAGCACGGTTCTGCTTCATAATGTTGGTCTGTGTGTGTGTCCCCTGCTAAGTGTGAAGTCACGTGAAAACTGTGTTCTTTGTTAGCTCTTGCCCACAGTAATGGTCATCGGGTATCAGGAGTTCTTTCCCAGGGAGTAAAGCGGCCGGGGCGTGAAGCTGACCACTCAACCTCCATCTAGTGCCGAGGCCAAGAATATGTGGATCTATACATCTACTCCCCCCATACGCCTTCATGATGTGGTGCTTAATTAGTTAAGCACAGGTACAACTTTATCCTACAATAATAATGGACTATTGCATAGTTGAGGCCGGCTTCCTTTCCCCTCGGAAAACTATACAGGAGTACCACCCCTGTCGATTTATTCTCAGTTTCTCTTCATGTCTGGAGGCCGCACTGTTCGTCTGCAACCCAATTTAATATTTTTATTGTTAATAAAATCGTGGTAATTGGTATGAAGCACACTTTTTGTGCTAAGACTATCAGTGGCAACACTGTGATTATGTGAGCCGAAATTGAAAGAAAGATGAATCATATCCCCCAAAATACACGTAATATTTTACACACATATCTGGATTACAAAGAGACCAATGTATCTTACCTCACACGAATAACTACTTTTCTAATTTGTAATATAGACGGTTGTTATCTGAAGCCCGAAACGCCTATTGTCACCAGGGCTAGCCCCGTTCCTGGGCGGCAGACTTCAATCAGGCGTTATGGAACAGTAATGAACTTTAGCTTCGCCCGGTCTGTTATGTTGCGCTCCTGTTACGTGGGCTTGTGAATGCAATCACACATATTCGTTTCCACACCCCAGTATGCATAGGGTAGAGGGTGTTGTTGGTGAAAGGGGGGGGAGAGGGTGGATGTTATTTAGAAGTTGGACCTCATCACCGTTATGGTGCATTAACTGTCGC
This sequence comes from Cryptotermes secundus, assembly GCF_002891405.2. Lineage (NCBI taxonomy): Eukaryota > Metazoa > Arthropoda > Insecta > Blattodea > Kalotermitidae > Cryptotermes > Cryptotermes secundus. The sequence goes on from NW_019737391.1 coordinate 1,371,021, forward strand.
TTTATCAGGCCGAGTACATCTAATCACCACTAGACCACGTTGCAGTGTATCACCGTAACTGAACATAAACTTAAGTGTGAACAAGAGGAGTAGTATTGAGTTTCCTGTTGCGTATATCCGGTTGTATTTATTGATAGCAATTTAAACCCAGTTTCTTATAACGCGCATCCTAAATACGATATTTTGTGTGTATGGTACGTAATATAAACATGGGAGAAAGGAACAAAATTCACACAGTATACAGGGTTTGTTAAGTTTTCATTGGCAACATTGATTTTAACATCAGCCGCGAGTGGAGCTCCGATCACTATCGAAGGGAAATGGCGTCTTAAGTACGAAAGGCATAAGGAGGTTTCCATGCAAAGAGAACGACCTATCTTTGGCCCCCTACTTCTCCGGACTTCACTTCAGGCCACTTCCACCTGTGAGGGGATATGTGAAAGACCTTCGATTTACAGTCCCTTCAAGGGTTTAAGCGAAGTTATAAGGTCGTAGTTAACGTCGTTGTCTCAACTGTTGCAACATACATGGAAAGAATTTGAAAATCTCGACGTTTACAGAGTAACTAATGGAGCATATATCGGATATCTTTAGATACATTTTTTATGAGGTTTCCTTGCTGTTTTCAAGTTGTTTAATGTTTGTGTCTGTCACAGTTTCGAAAATATGCCACTATATTTTCACACAAATCAGTTATAATAGCCCTACATAAAACATGCCGGTCACACTAGTCGAGCGGTCTGAGGCATGAACTGTCTTTGCTCGCTCAAAAACCGGGATCGTGGGTTTGAATCCCATTTAAGGCGTGGATATTTGGTCTGTGTATGTGTTTATTCTGTGTCTGTGTTGTTGTCTTCTATTTAAGTATAGGCCTTGCGACGAGCTGATCACTCGTCCAAGGAGTCATCTACCATCTGTAAAACTGATTATGAAACTGAAAATCAGAGGCCACAGCCCAAGGGTGGCTGTAGAGGCAGTGAAACATAAAACATAAATACCACGCTCCGGCTTAATCAATTAAAAAGAAATGAACGATATATTCTTAAAATTGCGATTTGCATTTCCATTTGTAGATGTTTATATAAATCAAAGAAATATAGTAATATGATGTGCATGTCCGGTTCGAAGCTATTATTTATATATTAAGAATATTTGTGGTATGAAGCTTTTTTTTTAATTCCCGCCGTATGAAGCTGGAATTAACATTAAAACACCAGGGGTTGATCAGCCTCAACTTCTGGCGCTGGAGACAGAGGGCTCATTACCTGAGAAGACTCATCAGTACAGTACACCGTGTGAACTGCGATCTACCTGTAAATATCGGCTATAAAATCGGAACTTTTAATTAGAAACTGGAGTTTTTGTTCCGTATTCGTATAGATAATGCGTAACGAAATTTTCACGAATATTTTTGACTGATAACTAATAATTCTACGGAGGTATAGCTCCATCTTACTTGAGCTGGCACAAGATGGAGGTGAGTGATTAGCTTCACGCCCTTCTCGCTTTAGCCCTGGAGGAGTCCCCGGTACTCATTGGGTAGAAGACTGGGTGGGTCCCAGAACCGTTCTGGGCGACGTGGAAAAGATAAAAATCTTGCACTGTTGGGAATGAAACTGGGGCCGTCCAGCCTGTAGCCCATAGCTGTACCGACTGAAATATACTGACTCTTAATAGAAGTGGATGAAATAGCAAATTATGAAGGTGTTTCTTTTTTCTGTCTACTATTATATCCCCTCCTAGGTAGAAACGCTTTCATCACGCCACTCTGAATGACCCTGAACCTGCGGGTTTCTTCAGTTCGAAGATCGAAGTTTCACACCGCATAATTTAATAATTTTCCAGGCGGTGAGTGTGAGAAGGACTGTCGTCCAGAATGTGACGCCACAACCGTATATCAGACTACAGACCGTCATAATTCAGAATGTGATATTCTTCAGACCTCCTGTAATTTGAAACTCACTACGGACAATAAAAAGAAGAAAAAATTTCGAGAAAATATTTGGAAGGGTTCTGAATCCTTCGATACAACTTCGTTTGTTCCATTAAAATTTAACCGACGTTTCAGAGGAGCATGTTGCCTCTATCTTCAGTTTAGTAGAGTAAGCAACCGCTATGGGACCTCAAATCCTACATAAGTACTTGGAATATTGTATGGGATTAAGGAGTTTTTACTTCTGTGTATGTGGTGTGTTGAGAGTCAACTGACGTTTCGGAAGAAATATCACCTTCAACTTCTCATTGCGTAGTGCACAGTTTCACACACCTTGCTTATCTAATTATTCTATGAAGGAACAGCTTAGTAATTTCCACTCTGACGGAGGTAATGCAGTAACTGAATAGACTAGGTCATCGCATCTTTTTAATGGGCCCGTATTGATCTTAAGTTATATACCCATCTGGGCTGTCAGTTCCACTCCTGTGTGAGATACTGGGCTTGTGTGTGGCGCACAGCATGACGTTCTGGCTCCGGTGTGCTAGCTTTAGGCTCTCTGTTTCTGCTGACATCAGCGGGATCCTTGATTCCAGCTTTTCATCAAATATACCAACGGTGTATCTGACATGGACCTGAAGTCAAGTTCGAAACAAATGAAACGGTTATACTGAAGGCTCTGTCTTCTTTGTTAGGATCCGTGACAGCTCAGTCAGTATATTGGCTGCTTCATTCTATACCCACAGGTCTCCTGCACGTCTGACACCGGAGGTTTTACTCCGTTCCTTCCTTATGTATTCATGCCCGGTGATTAGAACATAGGGAAACACAGATTTTTAGTGATATTTTAAGCTTCATGAATAATAATAATAAAAGTACGGTCGGTAAGAGACTGGCTACGGGCTGGACGATCGCCGCCTCTGGGGCTCATCCAACCTCCTATCCAATGGGTACTGGGGGTCCTTTCCCCGGGGGCCGGGGCGTGAAACTGACCACTAACTTCCAACTAGTGCCGAGGTCAAGAAAATGTGGATCTAAACATCCACCCCCCATACGCCTTCATGGTATAGTGCTTAATTAGTTAAGCACAGGGACAAATTTGACCCTTTACCTTTACATAAATTTATATCAGGAATTACTAGTTGTTTTCTTTTTGACCACGGGCAACTTACTGCTTTGGATTTCTTTCGCGGACCACCATGATATTAAACGAAATATTTAAAAAGAGTGAATTTTATATATTTTGAGGTTGTCATTGTTGTGGTTATGAAAAGTTCTGTCCTCTGGGGTACAATGCCATGTAGTTCTTTCAAAGTCCACCACTTTTAGGAAAAACATAAGGCCCACGTCTTCAGTTTCTAAAAAAATAAGCTAAGTAAGAATTCTCGACTCTGAAGATGGAGGCGACATATTTCTCTGAAACTTCGGTTGACTTTCAACGGACCACACGGCGTTGTATCCCAGAAGGTAGAACTCTTTAGGGTTATATTCAGTCAATATTTACACCTGCATCATGCGTAAAATGAAAATAATACAGATTTTGCTTAGCGAATCACGTGTTTGTGTTGTAACCCGCTGAAAAGTTCAATGTTACATTAGTATAAACACAGAGTCAAATGGGAATATGAACCAGTTCATTATTATGGAAATTATCTTTTATTTCAGCGTATTGTCGCGTGTTTCCTGGGTACCGCGACAAAAATATTTACGCGGTTTCTGATTTGGACGAATATTTATTGAACGATCACTCTTTACACTAACAAATACAGTTATTCGCACATCCTCGGACGTTTCGTCTTCCGTGTTATACACACTCACATCGCTGATCTCGGTGAAGTATCTTCTGCCCTGCTTGGAGCTCAACTAACCTTAGCTCTTTTCGACTTCGAACTTTACTGGTCTCTTGTCGGATACGAACCTTTATATCCTGCACTCGGGCTGAATATGGGACACCTTGTCAAATGGTTAACTTCTCCCACTGTTATGCAATATATGTCTTGTTGGCGCGGGAATGCGTGTCTGCCTAAAACAATTCGTTTTTAACGGTGGAAACCTCACTGTTAGACATTCATTTCCGGGGCAAAGATTTCCTAGGCATTGGTGCCTAGGAATTGCTAGCCGTTGACCAGTGATGGACGTGTCATAGTCCGACTTTCAGGCAGCACGTCACAGTATTATAACATGACTATAATAACGCATCTTCTTTGTACGAGTAAAAACAAACCTGGCTGAACATCGCGGTGAAGAATTCAACATTCCTTCATAATTGTGACGTTAAGCATTCCAGTCCCTTCCGGCAGATCGCCTGTCCTAACTGAGAATATTTTAGAATTTTAAATTCAAACAGACGGCTTGCTGTTACTGGAAACAAATACATCAAGGTTATCGTTAATTAATTAATTAAATCGACCGTTCTATCAAGCGCGAGTACATAACCAAAGGAAGTGAAAAGGCTTCTCTAAATAAAAAATAATTAAAACAACATCCCGAAAAGTATAAAATATTGTTTATTTTACTTCCCGTGAATTTCGTTTTGATGTGGTTTCTTTTTTGATTAGTTTCACACGACCATTTTTTTCCTTGGCGCTACAGCCCCAGTGGGCCTAGGCCTACCTCCATGAACTTCTTCGTTCACTTCGGTTTTTCTAGATCTTGCACATTCGGTAGGACACCTTGGGCGGGTGATCAGCTCGTCGCAAGGCCTCTACCTGTACACAAACACAGAAAAAAAGCACACAAATATCCATGCCCTGAGTGGGATTCGAACCCACGAGGTTCCAAGTGAGGGAAGACAGTACATGCCTTAGACCGCTCGGCTACCGTGGCCGACGGCTGGAAGGATTAGGTCAACTGAAAAAATCCAATGACCTCATCGGGACTTGAACCCGCTACCTTCCGGCTTGTAGCATAACCCCTCAACCAACTACGCTGCCGCGTGCCCCCATAATAATAGTAGTAATAGTATTAAAAGTAATAATAATAATAATAATAATAATAATAATAATAATCATCATCATCATCATCATTAACACAAATCAAAGTTATTACTGAAAAGTAAAAATGTACATATAAATGAACTCCTTACAAATTCAAGCAATATATTTAAAGTAAGTACATAAGTTAAAAGATTCAGGAAACGTAATTATTATTCAAGTTAAATTCAGTATATTATTAATAAATTTCTGTCATTTTTATAAACAAAGAATTGAATTATCATAATCACTTTCACATTACGCATTATAATATGTATTGTATCCTCGTAAATTCTTATGTTTGGCTTTCTCACGTCCAAATACTTACATGTACATAACTATAGGGGCACGCTGTAGAGTAGTTGGTTGAGGCACTATGTTACAAGCCGAAAGGTCGCGGGTTCGAGCCTCAATGAGGTGGATTTTTAAATTTAATTAATCCTTCCATCCACGTTATAGCCCTGGGGGTGGACTCAGCCTCTAAAAGAAATGAGTACCAGGAATCTTCCTAGGGGGTAAAGGGCGACCGGCGCGTAAGGCTGACAAACTTACCGCCATATGTGAGCAGATTGTCTACAGAAAATACGGGAGCCTCGACATCTCACAACCCTATGGGCCTTCATAGCCTGTTACAGGGATAGCTTAAATCTTTTTAACCTTCAAATGTTGGTTTTACTACTACTACTACTACTACTACTACTACTACTACTACTACTACTGGTGTCGTTGTCGTGACCTAAATTTTAAATTTGATTTTTGATATTATTACGTACATTTCAGTACTCAGATATTATAAATTGCCTTGTTTTGCACAATGTGTTTTTCTTCCTTCCTCTCGTGCCCACTTTGTAATTTGCTCTTAGGCTGTTGAGTTAGCATGCTAATTGATAAGAACTGAATCCAGTTAAATTATTAGTTGTTCTTCCAGTCAATAAAATAATAATTTTATACATTATAAATGTATATATTTTCTTTTCCCCAATGAGATATCAGCATTGAATTTCATAGCAATTAATGTTTGGGGTCAGTACTACATGAGTAAAATCGCGTACCCTGTTTCTCTTTATGTGTTCAACAGACCTATATGTAGCCACACGCCTATGTGTGAACTGCAGCAGACATGCCAATATTGAGACTAATGGTACGGTGAAACGTGACTGCCGTTATTTGCCGAACATTTTTCTCGACAAAGAATTTTATATTTGTTTGAAGTTTTCTGGTCTCGTAACGTTACTGAATGGTAACATTCATGGTAATTGAACTCGGTGTGACCTGTTTTTGTTGCGGTTTGAAGTGGGGTCTCTTTAATGAACTATATTGTTTGATTTTGTTTTAAGCTTCACGACATTCAAATGTTCATATGAAGACTGGAAGGCATTATGAGGTATAAATGAGAGACGCCCGAGTAGAATGTTAAAAAGTCGGCCTGAATATTATTGTGAGAAGTTATAATTTTTCTCCCCTCGGCACTACAGCTCCAGTAAGCCTAGGCCTATCTCCATGAACTTCTCCGTTCACTTCGGTTTTTCTATATCTTGCACATTCGGTAGGACTCCTTGGGTGGGTGATCAGCTAGTCGCAAGGCCTCTACCTGTACACAAACACAGAAAAACGCACACACACACTAAACATCCATGCCCTGAGTGGGATTCGAACCCACGATCCCGGTTTCCAAGCGAGCGGAGACAGTAAATGCCTTAGACCGCTCGGCTGCCGTGACCGGCGGTTAAAATTTTAGAATGGACTTTATACACTTATATTCGTTGCAATTTTAGATGAAAGAAAACACTCAGAAAATTTTACGCATAATATATAACTGGCAGAAAATATTATACTTGTAGCTCAGAATTGGTATTAACAACAAAAAAAAAAGACTCCGTGGCTTTAATCCGTAAGCGAACTATACCGACCGAGCGACCGCCACTTGTCGGCTAAGTTAGCGCCAAGTAGTGGGTCTGGAACGTGGTCCACTCAGCCTCGTGAGGATAATTCAGGAGCTACTTGAATGGAAAAAATAGCGGCTCCGGTCTAGAGAACCGAAATTAACTGCCGTGGGGATTCGTTGCGCTGATCACTCGACACCCTCTATCCGCTAAAGTTAGAAACAGTATTGTTGTCTGAAAATCATATTCTGCATTTCTTATTTTTTCAAGACGGAGAATTTGAGGCTTTCACGGCGGTGACTATGAAGAAAGCAGTCTTTTGGGATGTGCCAAATCCCAAAAGACTGCTTTCTTCAATATCAATCTTCCTCAGAAGAATTCTTGCAGGAAATCAAATAGTTTTGCAAGTCATTCTAAATAAAATTTGTCTAATGAAATTCGCCATCTCCTGGGATATAGCGCCTTGTAGTCAATCCAGTTGACTGACACTGGTTGCTAATAATAATATATAGGCGTATAGTTTGTCAAGAAAGGCCCTCCGAGGTTTACGATGCTGTATTTTCTTAAACATTATACATATCTGGAAACAAACGACAGGAATATAGGTCAATTCAAAATGTGTGTGCTAGTTTCGGGATATGTTCCTCTGTTAATTACTGCACGTGAGTCCTACTTCATAACAAACTTACACGCCCACTTTCATTTGCCGAAGCCACTCTCAACGGAAACATATATCTTGATACGCCGGAGAACTTCTCTTACCGCAGTTATAAGAAAAGGAAGTTGGAACTTTACAGCAAGATGGAGAGTCGACATATTACCGGCAACATTCAGCGTGATGCACTCAGCGAGAGATTTGGGGGGGAGGCGGTGGACATGACCTCTGGGATGGACAGATCTGACGCCTCACGACTTTTTAATATGGTTTTAGGTATGAGTGTACTGGGAATATCGCCAACTTCCATTGACTCAAACAGGCTCGTCATTTTCTTCTTATTTTGATAGATTAGGTCCCCTATGGCCTCTGCTCATTTCACATTTAATGTCAGACTGTGTATCTTATTGATAGTTGATAGGGTTCCTTGGATGGGGGATAAGACCTTTGCAAGGCCGCTACCTACACAGGACAACACAAAAACAGAAGAAAAAAGAACGCAGATATAGATGCATGTTTAGAGTGGGATTCGAACCCATGATCGCAGTTTTCGAGCGAGAGGAAACATTTCGTAACTTAGACTTTATGGCCACTGTAATCGGCACGGAGATTTGCATGGGCCGAATTCAGTAACAGGATAAATATCCTTGGTGCCAAAAGAGACAGCACGCGACAAATCACTGACAAATGTTTGTGGTGAAATTCACTTCGTAATTTTGCTTTTTTATTATATGAAATGGTTAAGAAATTTTTGCTTCCTAAAACAGCAGAGTGGCTTGCTGTATTTAGAACCGTGGTGTGTTACTACAGATGCCTCCCCATTTAGACAGGAAGCGAAGGAGACCTGGTTTAACCATCTACGAAACCAGAGCTGAACAGATAAAATTCAGCTTACAAAAATGTTTAAAAACTTAAGTTACATTTCAGAGGAATATTCCAGAATATGAAGTCACAGAATTAAGAAGTTTGAAAAGAAGAAAATCTGTTGTAATAATAGCTTGATGGAACCCCAAAACTTACGTACTATTATCCTGTGTTTATTTTATGTTATTTTGAAGTTATTGAATCAGAAGACGTCTTTAAAATCAAATATAGCAGTGAAGCGTATGAAGAAATTAGTTTTCTGGGATGTGGCGCCGTGTAGATATTGTGTTAACCGACGTTTCGGAGGAACGTATCGACTCCATATTCA
>NW_019737391.1:1379708-1545381 GCF_002891405.2 Cryptotermes secundus
TCTTCGCTTGCGGATTTCTTATATTTTTCTTCTACCCTGAAGATGGAGGCGATACGTTCCTCCGAAACGTCGGTTAACACCACATATACACGGTGCCAAATCTCAGAAGACTGCTTTCTTGCATTATTTTAGATCAAATAACATAGTATTGTATATTTATGAACCAATTTCTTTCATGTACATTTATTCAGTATAAAATTGTATGCTTGAGTTAGCAGAAAATGTATAACTTAACGTTCATTATTTAATATCTCGGCCAGTTGCTTGTTCCAACATGAAATCATTTAACTCACCTCGCCTCTCTCGGCACCCAGGATACACGAAAGCGAAACTTACGTGTGTCCGGTAGGAGCTCGCATTTGTAGGGGAAGAATCTTTTGCCATTTTATTAACCTCTGCTTGCCCGGCAGGAAATTAGAGAGACTGTCTTACTCTGCATAACTTAAACTGGATTTCAAATCCATTCTCCATTTTAATTCAGGTACTGTAAAGAAAATTGCGGCTGGAATGAAAATGACAGTTCAGCATTGGGAAACAAAACATGTGCAGTACGTTTGGAGTAGAGATGTTGTATTTTCCAAAAATAATGTCGCCTGACTTTGTCGTTGCTCGTGTTGTCAGCGCCTTGGAGGCTTTTTTGGTTCTGTTGCTGCTCCCATTCAATAGGAAATTAGTTCGAATGTTCCCATTTATGTGTTACACTGTAAAGACAAATGCATTCTTTCTTTATACTTGCTTAATGCGTTCCTCTTATACCTTTACGGTGTCGAGGTTGTTTTATTATTTTACAGACGGTAGGGCTCCTTGTTCGAGTGATCAGCTCGTTGCAAGGCCTCTACCTAAATACAGGACAACACAAATACAGATTAAACACATACTAAACTAAACTAAACGTAGTGAATGTTAATCATACAGGCGAAAGTATGTGCAAAGCTGTCTGTGTGTCTGTGTCCCCCCAACTATTAACTTTTGAAGGCCTGAACCAATATTTATTAAATTTAGTATGTATATCATGGCATTTACACACATCTCAGTGGCATACTTCATAAATCCCTCCCGTCAGACTGTGTGTCTGTATGTGTATCCCCCTATCGTTACTACGCAACGGCTCTGTAAAAACTTTACCGCGGCAAAGAATATACATGCAACAGTAGAACAATTGTTGGACTCGCCGCTATTTATGTAATCAGTGTCTTATCAAAGGAAAGTAGGAGATTAGTTCTTCACAGAACTTCTGGTTTATTTTAAGAATTTAAATGACATTTTTACGTAACTTGTGTAATGTCACCGCAACAGTAACCTTGTTTAGGATCGTTTACTGATGTTGCTCTCAATGATCAGTCCCACGAATACCACAATATTTGCGTCGATCAGCCAACGTTACTCTATGGGCCTAATTGATGCGGTAATCTCAGCTCGTACAGAATTGCTAAATGATATAACGCTAATTGAACCTGGATGAACGTGACGAGATATTCAAGCTACCCAAAAGAAATGAGTCTCTACTTTGTTCAATGTAGCGGAACTTTATAATAGACCAGACAAGCCTGTGTGAAGTTACGCAGTGAGACATTACACAACAGGGAGTTGTTCTGTTGGTTCCATCTGCCAGATTGAAGTCAAACTCACGCTAACAACCACGCAACATTAGCTTCTTTGTGAACAGAATTGCTCACAGGTGAACCATTCAGCTGCAATATCATAAATAGCTTAGTCCAATTACTGAGCAAGAATAACAATAGCCAGAGAGTGGTTCTCTGTGGTCCTTGTGTGCACAAGCCAAGCGTTTATGTAAATGACATCTTTCGATTACAGGGAACTGTAGAATGTTTCTGTACTTACTGCCAGTTAATCTGATTGATTTGGTCGTTAAAGTTTAATTACGTTGTATTTTGTAAAGCTTTGTTTGTTCATGTTGAAGCTGACGGCGGTTTATGAATCGATGATAACTCTTGCTGTCCGTGTTCTCCTGTGATATTTTAATTATTGTACCATTTCCACATATAAGCCAGCAATTCAGCTGATTTCAAAATACACGTATTAATTGTCATGAATTTGAATAAGGTTATGTTGCACTGGTGAACTTTTGTACTACGTTGTCACTTCTACAACATGTTTCGACCTCATATATTTATCTTCAGGTGTATACGTATATGTATGTATTTACTTCACTGTACTGCTTGTTTCAACTAAATATTCTGTGTTCGTTGTCTGCTTCTCGGAATGAAGCTGTCCTTCTACTAGATTCCCTTCTGTTGCTGAGTTTGCTAGTAGGAATATTGGCGTGTTTTAACCAAAACTGTTTGTCTTGATCATAATTTACAGCGGCGCTTCTTAATTATGAAAGCATAATTTTATTCAGTATGAATGTAAGAATGTATGTGTACTTATTTTTCTCACTGCATAATGGTTGGAGTGATTGCAAATATTTATTTATTTTTTGTTTTCTAAATGATACAAGTTGCCTTCTTTTGTTTTGTGTTTGTGTGCTTGTTTCGGGTCCTTATTTTAGTAATGTTTATTTTATAGTTGGCGTTTGTACTGTTGAGTAAGCGCATGAACAAAAATAGAAGCTTTAATTGAATTGAATTATTCAGTAATTGGTAATATATTCCGCTGCTTGCTCTCAAATTTTACTCCAGTCTTTCTTCAGTCATTTTTTAAATAAGTGTACTTTAATTTTATACAGTGACTGTACTGTTGGTCAGAATTCTTTAAATTTTTCGTCAAATCGGACCACAGAAAATAATAAATGCAACAATGAAAGATAGAGTTAGCGTCTTAATGTTTTACTGTTATATAATACTTTAATTTCAAAACTTTTGCTCTTTAGAGTTTGTGTAGAATCATGAAAGAATATATATTCTGATTATGTTTTGTATAATTAATAGAATAATAATTAACAAAGAGACGATAGTAGTTAAAAAGGAAACAATGAAATTCATCAGTGCTTTTAGTCTGGTCAGATCATAAATAAATCAATTTAATGCATGATTTTGCATGCCCGGCATATATTTGTTACATTAACTACATTCAGAATTTGTAATTGTACTTCCCGGCAATATGTTATGTCCACCCACATTTCACGTTTGTTTCGCATGAAATTAATATCTGTAAATATTTGTAATATCAAATATTATTCACATTAATATTTTCACTCAGCGGAAACATAAAACATATTTCTTCTGTTGTAGAAAGGTAATATATAGAGAATCTCATGCTTGAATGACAATTAATTTCCACACTGAATGTAATTAAAAGCGTCAATCTGGTCTACAATTATCAAAACGTTTCTACTTGAAGTGAGACAAAAAATAGAAGGGACCGATCGTAATTACCCAAAATTAAATATCTCTGTAGAGGTTTACAATATAACCGTAATGGGTCTGTGAGTGAGCATGCGCTGGTGCAGGTAGTAATATTTCTTCCGGTAGGTGGATCTGTCAACAGTAATCTCTCTGTTATCAGCTTGTCGCCTCAGTTCTTAATGGTTCTGTCTCCAGTTCTCATCATTTTGTTCTTTAGGGCATAAAGGCTGTACATCGATAATTAAACTGAGTGCAATCACATTGTACATTAGAAAAGAAAATCCTACTCTTCTATCTGTTGTGTTCAAATATTCGTGTTCCAAAACCTTGTAATTTTTTTTTCCCTTTTCCCCAAAATGTGGACATAGAACCATTAGGTACTAATGCGAAGAGCTTAGGTCATTACCATGAAAATATTGTCGTGTGTTGCCTACGTAACGCGACAAGTAAATTCACGTGGGTCTCGTATTTGGCTAAGACGTTTATTGGATAATATCTTTTACACTCGCAAGCACAATTATTCACAACTTCACTATTACAATTACTTTCACCGCTGATCTTCGTGAAGTGTCTTCTGTACTTTGTCGGATGCGAGCTTGCTTCTGCTCTAGTCGGAGCTACGCTAAGAACTGACTGGTCTCGTCGAAACTGGACTCTTATAACGGGCACTCGGACTGACTAGTGAACATCGTATTCAAGGATTCGGTTTTATCCGCTGGTAGTATTTGTTTCCACGGACATCCTTCCATTTCCTGGGAAACGTATTTGTTGTTTCTTATGCAACGGTCTGCTGGTAATTGCGTTTCCACTGAAGTATATATTCTTATTGCGGCCGTTGCCTATTAATGGACGTGTCTTCTGGCCCGAATTTTTGGTAGCACGCCACAGGGATCTCACTGTAACCTGTATTGTGCATATATCCGGTATTCGACGCTATGATTAGGATAGCCATATTTTTGGAAATAAAATTGGGGGACGCACATTAAGAGAGCCGGGTCACGTGGTGGTGGGGAGTGGGGTGGGCTAGGGAGGAACATATTTGCATGCTGAAGGTACACGCAAGGAGACAATCTCTCAGTCGTATTCATTACTCTCCTCTTCTTCTTTCATTTCTTTAGTCACTTCATTTGCTGCAGAAGCACATTTGGCTTCGTAATGTACTTCGTTAATCTGAAAGAACGAACAAAATTCCGTGCTCGCTGACTCACGCATGGAGCTGAGTCCTTCTTGAGGAGCCACAAATTGTGCAGCTACTCAAAAACTTCCCAGCATTTTATGGAACCTGAAGGTTCATTACCGTGTTCACAAGAGCCCTCCACTGGTCCCTATCCCGAGCCAGATCAATCCAATCCATACCATCCCATCCTATCTCTCTAAGATACATTTTAATATTGTCCATCCACCTACTCCGTGGTCTTCCCAGTGGTCTTTTTCCATCTGGCTTTCCCACTAATATCCTATATTCATTCCTCCCCATTCGTGCTACATACCCTATCCACCTCATCCTCCTTGACTTGATCATTCTAATTATACTTGGAGAACAGAACCTCTACTATAATTTTTTAAGGAATTAAGGAAATTGGCATGCTTTTGGCTGACTAATAAAATATTTTCTTTAAGTTTATACAGGTACATCTAGATAAGTCTTCCTATTGTCGGAAGTGACGAGACAGAACGAGAATATGAATGTTAGAGTAGTGTTTTGGTCTAACCTTCGTTGCTTTCCCACTACGGACATATTCTTGAGCTGAAAATCTTCCTTTTGAATTTATCTGAAATTTTTATACATTACAGAAGAGTATATGCAATTTTATAGAATTTCTTAAAACCCTGAAATCGTAAATGTTCCCTAGAATTGCAAGAGAAACAGTTTTATGTTTCTCAGGTGATGATTTTTAATACCCCATTTTAAGGTAGCGCGAACCTATTCATAAGAGCAACAGACCGTGACGCATAACGCAGTAAGAATCGTGGAACCAGATTCAGAGGAGCGAGGTGAGATATGGTGAAACGCGGAATGTTGGGGCACTTTATATGAATGTTCCAGATGGCACGATTCCACGTATAATGTAGCCTCAGCTTATATAAACAAGCCTGTATGTGAGCACGGTGCAGACGCTACGTAATGCTTCACTTTAAACCATCCATACACAAAGGATTTTCCTAATTTAGCTGCTTCACACTTTCTCTTAGCTTCGTACTGTTATGAAATGTGTCTTCAGTAGGAACTAAGGTGTGAAATCGTGCGCTATTTTTACTATTCGTTTTTCTCTTACGGGGGACACCCGATCCCAACCCTGTCGCTGTAGATTATTTTGGGTTAAGTTCAGCTACATTTCACTTACTTTCTTTAAGTGATTCTCGAGAGCCTATCTCAGTGGCCACGCGGTTTGAGGGGCAATCATCTTCGCCCGCTTGAACACTGGAGTCGCGGGTTCGAATCCCACTCAAAGCATTGATGTCTATGTGCAATTATTCTATGTTTGTGTTGTTCTGTGTATAGGTATCGGCTTTGCGACTGGCTGATCCCCTGTCGAAGGAGTCCTACAGATTGTGTATAGGATTAAGAAACTGAAAAAGTGGCCAAAGTCCACTAGGGTTGTAGAGCCATAGATAGATGTAGATAGATTCACAAGATGAATCTGAAGAAGTTGCAATCGTAACATCAGCTGCTCGCCATCTGTCATCATTTTGGCGTTACTCGACCCCAGCTGCTAGTGTAGTGTTATCAAATAAATTTGCAGTATTTTAGATGCATAGTCTGAGAAGAGAACAAGTGTCATTAAAATAAGTGAAATTATAATATGTTCACAAGAGCCTGAGCCAGATCAATCCAATCCATACCATCCCATCCTCTCTCTCTAAGATCCATTCTAATATTGTCCACCCACCTACGACTTGCTCTTCCCTGTGGTCTCTTCCTTCTGGTTTTCCCACCAATATCCTATAAGCATTCCTCGACTCCCCCATTCGTGCTACATGCCCTGCCCACGTCATCCTCCTTGACTTGATCAGTCTAATTATAGTTGGAGAAGAGTACAAGTTATGAAGCTCCTCATTATGCAGTTTTCTCCAACCTCTTGTCACTTCATCTCTCTTGATCTTATAATATTGGCAATATTATATTAAAACATCGGAACTATTTATGCTCTATTCTGACTTATATGAGGTCTGGTCTACGAAGAACATCAGAGAAATTCTGGTCAACATGCATAAATTAATTTTGCACAATCATAGGAACTTTATCGAACTTCAATGGCTGTGTGATACAAAACGAGCAAACTGGTGCAAATTAGGGAATTTCCTAATGGAAATGTCACTCTGCATAAATTGGATGTAAATGCCACTTCTATTTCTGAATGGAAGTAGCCCGATAATATCGCATTTAACTTTGGATTGCACGAAACAGTGATTTTTAACCTAAATTTCAATTCATTAATATGCAACACGTATTGAAGATTAATATGAAATTGTATATTCTAATATATATATATATAATGTAATGTTAAGATATTTTCATTAACTATTCCGCAGAAGTTTATTTTTAAAATCACAATAAATACATTGGATATTTTAGATTTTCATTCTCATGAAGATTTACGTTAAGACAACAAGCTCACTATCTTATGTGAAATAACGCCGTGTAGTCTGGTAGAAGCTTACCGATGTTTTAGAAGAACGTACTGCTTCCTTCTTCAGGATCGTAAGGCAAACCCAATAAGCAAATAAGAAGGAGAGCATTGAATGTAGAGTTGATACGTTTTTGTTCCAAATCATGGTGAACTCATCTGAGTTCATATCCTCTGTGTTCTGAACATCCTTACTATGCAATCATTCTCGATTTAATAGTCCTAGAGTGTACAAACATTGACAGTCCTAATTATATAATATTCAATTACAAATTATCTAATCTGCCTTACTTTCGAATATCCTGTTAAAATGAAGGGAGATTATTAAAACGGTCTAAGAAAAAGGGCAACGCTATTCCTGTAACAGTCCGTGAAGGCCCATAGGGCTGTGATACGTCAAGTCTCCCACATTTACTAGACAATCGGCATACAGATGGCGTTAAGGTCGTCAGCCTTACGCACCGGCCTCCTTTTACCCCTCAGGAAAATTCCTGGTACTCTTTTCTGTTAGAAGCTAAGTTGATCCCAGGGCCATAGTGAGGCTGGAAGGATTAAGCAAGTTGAAAGTTTTAATGACATCGGGAATCGAACCCACGACCTTCCGGCTTGTAGCATAGTGCCTCAACCAACTATATTAACTGACGGATATCTGTCTTCATGTTTTAACGAAACAAAGATGAGAATAATAATAATAATAATAATAATAATAATAATAATAATAATAATAATAATAATAATAATAATAATAATAATATTTTATTGCTAGTGGGGTGGGACTAAGTCCCTTGTACTGGCCTATTGTACCAGCCCCAGATGACAGGTGAGGGTGATTGTGGAGCAATTGGTTGAATGAAGATTGGCAAGGGAAACCGAAGTGCTCAGAGAAAACCTGCCAGAGCGCCACTTTGTTCACCACAAATATCACTTGACCAGACCCGGGATCGAACCCGGGTCGCCGCAGTGGGAAGCCGGCGATTAACAGCTTGAGCTATGGCGTAATAATAATAATAACAATAATAATCTAATCGAGTTCTGTAGAATTCAACATCTTGTGAGAATTAGTCAATGACCAATAGATGTTATATCTTCATATTTCTACAGGATATATATTAATGAATTTGTATTCTCAGAAAGTGTCATGAGATATATACATATTTATAAAATTTTCATTGTCAAAATAGCCTCACAGTAATAACATTTGCGGGCCTATATACATTTCGGGAACTAGAATCAGAATAATCAAATAGCTCTTGAGGAACCGCAAAGGGTCATTACACTTCTAACCGGGCCACTGTTCGTGAAAATCGATAGTCAGACGGGGCGGCATTGGCACATCTGGTGCTGCATCCAATTTCCGAGAAATATTAAAACCGCAGCTAAAATTCACTTTATATGCTTGTTCTGAGACGCAGAAGAACGCCGCAAGATGCGAGGGCATGCAAAATTAAACATAATACTTTTTGACATAAGTTTGGATTTGAAATTACTTATACGTTTTCATTTTATGAATATCATAGATTAATAGATTTAAGTTTTGCGAATATATTTGTTACCTAAATCATAGCTAAATAATTCGATTTAGAACGTCTCATTTCCAATACCGTTTAACTTGCAAAGTTACCACTGAGCTTAATAAATTAAACAATACGGCATGTAGGCCTGTCACAGTGACGTCGCCGTCTGAGGCATGAAATGCCTTCGCCAGATCGAACCATAGGGTCGTGGATAGCGGCCTCCGTAGTCTAGAGGTAATGTTCCCACCTCATGACTCGTGGTACGCGGGTTCAAACCCGGCGGAGGTCGTGGAAATTTAAGGGCGGAAAAATTCAGGGAACAAGTCCTCCGGGAGGGACTTTAAGCTGTGTGTCCTGTGTCGTAGCTTTACGGCACGTAAAAGAACCTCATATCTCCAAAGGAGGTCACTGAGCCAAATTCAAGGACGTTTCCCGCCCAACAGTAGTCCCTAACGCCTCTGATAGATGGGGGAAGCATTAAAGACACCACCAAGCAAGTGGAGGCCGAACTCGCTTGCTCGGCGGGACTGATGGTACGCACCAATATCAGTAGGGTATAGAGACTGGTAGAATATCATAGAGGGAAGCACAATGGACCAATATTAGTCTAAGTGCATGGAGAAACCCACCCTCTCCAATAACTAACTAGGGTCGTGGCTTCGAATCCCACTCAAATGATGGATCTTTGTTTGCGTTTATTCTGTGTTTGTGTTGTAATGTTTAGGTAGCGGCTTTGCGTCTGGCTGATCCCCCGTCCAAGGAGTCCTACCGACTATCTAAAATTAAGAAACTGAAGTGAAACGGAGCGTTTCACGGATGTCCTTTGTTCCAAGTGGGAGCAACAGGAATAGATAGATAGGTAGATAGGTAGGTAGGTAGGTAGATAGATAGATAGATAGATAGATAGATAGACGCCATGAAGACTGGGGAGTTGAAATCGTTCTACCATTCTTAACCTTAGAACTAGATGGAAGTGAGTGGTCAACTTCATGAGTGTTCAGCTCAACCTCTGTTGTAACAGCCCCTGGTAACCGTTGTACCCCAGAGCCGGTCTGGAAGATATGGAGAAGAGAGAAACCTTTTGCTCCTACCGCAACTGAACTTCAACTCCTGGGTGGTCCAGACTTCAATCTAATCGTTATACCGACTGAGCTATCCAGCCTCACACCATTTAACCTGCACGCAAGGGTATAGACGGCTAATTAATGACTGGCAACCTTGCACAGTTAATCCACGTAGCAAACTGACTGTTGCCGTGATATGATGACTTGCATTTTGGAGACACTCGGTTCAAATCCCCGCGTAGTACACCGAATATCTTGACAGATACTTTCGCCATTTTCCTCAATGCCCCAGGTGAATGCCATGACAGTACCTTGAAGTATGCCACCGCCGCTTCTACCTGGGTTTCTCAAGTTCACGAAACCGACAATGCTTTATATCATTCGACGCCAGATAACTGCTTCAGTTGACAGAACATCGTTAAAATCTTTGAGCCGTCGTTAAGAACATTAATCTCACTGTGGGTGATAACAGCGCTTCATATTAAGTGACGTGAAATTGTAACAACAAGACATGTTAACTATGTTTTTATTATATATGCTTTTAGTATGTATGCCTATACTTACCTGCAAACATAAGTTCACGTTTTAATGAGTAGACACTGCGTTTGGATTGTTAATTGAATTTATTTGACGCCTACAACACATAACTACAAATGATTACAACATTATGACTAGTTACACACTCTACAAATCAATACAACTTCAATACACACATAGTCAGCTGTTTGTTAATCTATCGTTGCTTCGTAGCGGCGTCTAACCATGATAATTCCCACAGTCAACCACGAATGGCCACTGCTAAAGGCCGTCTCCGACCTGTGACTTACTTCGAGCCATAGTTAGCGAAAGTCAAATTTATGTTACAACCGACAATCAATCAGTATCAACCATGGTGTCAAGCACCCATTTGGGTCCAATAACAGATTTTTATTACTGTCAGACTTTTGCAGGTTTGCCAGTGTGGGGCGCCCACTGTGATGAGAGAACGGCTGTTGGCCCTCTCCATTCATTGGTGAATAAACGACTTTACAGCGCCGTTACCTAGGAACGGCCGTCTATTCTTGTTCCACCATTCCGGCTTTCACTCATCATGTGACAATAACACAGATTTCCTTAATTTATAATACGCCGCCCGCAATATTAATAGTTTCCATTGGCCTTCCAGTATTATGAACGCGAAGACTTTGCTTTGTGAATGATCATACGAACACATATCGTACATAAGAGAACTGTGCATCCACCCGAATAAAACTTCACAGTCAGTAGTTAACTGCAGGCATAGCTAATTTTACGAAGCTACTCCATGAAGAGCCGCTGAACTGAATAATTTCATAGCTCAGTACTTCTGTAGGACGAAAGAGAATCCCTTGAAACCCTCTAGATGCATCCGTTCCTAGCAGTCTGAACACGCATGCGCTGGCTAGGAAAATGCTGCTCTTTTTATAATTACTTCCTGAACTATGAGATCATTTACATAGCTATCACAACTTCCGCAGTTACATCCTATAGACGATACCACATATAATCAGCGAACAAACGAGAAATTATGAGGGATATGGAAGCACGAGAAAATGAATCCCAATACAGCCTTGTATACCAATGAACCTAGGCGAAATTATTGATTCCTTACTCTGTGTCGCCCTCATATAGGTTTATTGTGCTGGAAGTTTGGCGAAAGAGCCTGCAATTCCACTGCTTTCTTCTGAAACTTCCGACACTACTGAAACCTGTCTCTTGCCCCTCACTGGGCGCCTTATGACTACAGATCGGAACCAACGGTAGTTATGCGCAAGAAATCATTTTCTTCATGATGCCTAAACGCCGGAAGTAAGAAGTCATAGAATCATAACAGAAACGTACATTGCTAGACAACGGCTAGCTGAACACGGTCCCAAGTGTTATGCTGTCAACAAGAACACACATCCGTTTCTAGGCAGCGGTTTTTTGCGACGGTATGTCCGGGACAACGCAACTTAGCCGAAAAATTATCAAATTTTATGATATACGAATGCTTATTACCATGTTAAAAATCAATTCATTGGTCTCTGNGAGAACACACATCCGTTTCTAGGCAGCGGTTTTTTACCACGGTATTAAAGGTGTGTCCGGGACAACGCAATTTAGCCGAAAAATTATCAAATTTTATGAAATACGAATGCTTATTACCATGTTAAAAATCAATTCATTGGTCTCTGCTTTTAGGGAGATGAGTGTTTGTACTGGCGTTGACGATCCAACTTTACACGTTATAAGACACCACATCGAAGTAAATTTAAGTGTAGGGGAGGAAATATGAAATTTCCTGAACAGAACGTAGTCACTTTATTTATTTTGGGTTTGAATCTCGGCCAAGATATTGGATATTCTGAAGTTCCTGATTTTCCTCAGTCTCTCCAACCGAGTGATGGGACAAGCCTTCAACATGCTTAATTCCAAGTTTTTCCCGTTCATATTCACTACAGAGTTGCAAAGCGTGATTAAAAATTATTTTTCATCTGAAAACACATCATCCCTCTTTTTCACTTTTTTTTTTTTTCATTTGCGACACACTGACTCGGCGCCCAAACCAGTACATGTTGATGATATACGGTGAAAGTATAGTAAGCTAATCCGCAGGGCCGCGCCATAGCTCAAGCGGTTAGTCGCTGGCTTCCCACCGCTGCGGCCCGGGTTCGATCCCGGGTCTGGTCAAGTGGGATTTGTGGTGGACAAAGTGGCGCTGGGGCAGGTTTCCTCCGAGTACTTCGGTTTCCCTTGCCAATCTTCATTCTACCAATTGCTCCACAATCACACTCACCTATCATCTGGGGCTGGTACAATAGGCCAGAAGTGGCCGCAGTACAAGGGACTTTTAGTCCCACACCACTAGCAATAAAAAAAGCTAATCCGTTTAAAGTTAATCCGGCTGCAGGATAATGCGGATCTAATTTTGAAAAACGCTTAAGAATGCCGTCTTCTGGGATGTGGTGACGTGTAGATCTTGTGTGAACCGACGTTTCGGAGGAGGAAAGTCAGTTCACACAAGATCTACACGTCGCCACATCCCAGAAGACGTCATTCTTCATAATAACCGCCATGAAAACCTCGTGTCTTGTATGAAAAATGTTCACAGTTGAGTGCGTACTTCAAAAGACAAGTGGCATTTAGGAAGACAGATGAGTCTCTTGTCTGTTCAGAAAAAGAACCTGATAGTTTCTTCAAACCTACATTATTGAGTTAAAAAACAAATTCTGAGTCTTCTATCGGTGAATAAATATATTGCCTTTTTATAGTTTTTAAATAAAGACTCTACAATTATATTTCTTTATTTCATCATCACTATTTATATCATTACATTTGTTTTTTTTTACCTTCTACCGCTATTTTTTGCTTCACTAATCCGGATGAATTCTCCCCCTAATTAATCGGGATTAACGACAATTTACTGTAATATAAAAATACATGGCTCAAGTTATGTCATTTCTAGAACTTATCTTACATTACATGTAAATGGAATCTTCTTCTTGAAGTAATAAGGGTTTAGAATTGATTCGTACTTTATCGGAAAAAGCCCGTAGCGCCGGATAATGTAAAGATTGGGCTTAAATTTGCAACGGAATGAAAGGATCCTGTATCCGCTTCATCTTAACGTTAAGTCTTCTTAAATGAAGTACTATCAGTGTGCATGAACTTAGTATTTCTGCTATACCGAGATTTATGAAAGAGACTAAACCAATAATGACATTCTGTACAACGCGAGACGAGCTCTCTACCTCTCTCATCCTTTCCATGAGACAATCTTAGAGCAGCTTCTCAAATTATTCTCATTTCCGAGTCTCCAACGTGGCCACAGGAAGACTTTTTAATATCCCTAAAAGACATTGGCTTACTTAAGGATCGTAACCTGTAATCGTCTTTTAATTAAATTTGAGTAATTAAAGGAACGTACTAAGGACTTATCCTCGCTACCTGTTTTCCTTCTGGTTCCTTGCTCGGTTTAAGCTTCGACACTGAAGGCCATATGTTCCTCCGAAACGTCGACTGGTCCTCAGCTGATTATACGGCGTTTTATCCCTGCAGATAGTTTCAAGAACTAAACTTCCACGACAAGAATATTTATACAACATATAGCTCACTCTGGTACTGTTAGGAAATTGACCAGTAATACCTGCTTTTAGCTACATGTAGACTTTAATTAGTTTTTGAGACAATTTTTTAATATTTTGGGGATTTTAGTACAGATATTTTGTCATCAGTATTTTCCTCAAAATTACAGAGAATATTTATGGATATATATACATCTACTCCCCTATAAGCCTTCATGGCATAGTGCTTAATTTGTTAAATACAGGGATAATTTTACTCTTACGTAATGGTGGAGGATAATAGTGAGATTAAGGCTCTCATATTCACAATTTATAGTCTAATATGCTTCACGTCTTTTCATTTTCTCTAGACTTTATTTTTGTCAACTCGTATATTTTGGACTATAGAATACTTCTGCCAAAGGGTAAATCTGTCCCTGTGCTTAACTAATTAAACACTACGCCATGAAGGCGTATGAGGGAGTGGTTGTAAAGATCCACATTTCACTCGTATAAGGAATACTGTATTTTAAATAAAATGCATTAACTCTGCAGAACATCGTGTTATAAACGTTAAATGAGTTCATTCATTCATTCATTCATCAATGGCTCTACAGTCCTTCGTTGGGCCCTGACCTCTTCTTCAATTTCGTAACTTTTACATAGACCGTAGAACTCAATGGACGAGTAATCAGCCCGTCGCAAGGTCACTACCTACACAGGACAACCAAAACACAGAATAAACACACAAACAGAATTCTATGCTTTGAGTGGGATTCTACCCACGATCCTAGCGTTCGAGCGAGGGAGGATAGTTCATGCCTTAGACCTCGCGGCCACCGAAATAGGCGTTAAAGGAAGTTACATTCTGAAATATCCCCCAAAAATGGTGTATTCCTAGAAGCAAGGGAATGTTCTTTTCGTGGAGGAGATCTGCAAAGTGGATAATCCAGGGGGGAGGTCTCACTTCTAGACACAAATCACGTGCTAATGCTGGAGGGTCATTAAGAAATTCCGGAATTAAGAGATTAAGAACACAAGGAAAGTGTATAGAAACAGTGCCCAACATAATCTTTAAATACGAGCTTGTAAACAACCTAATCTTCCTGTCCACACATCGCGCTCAATTAAGTATACACTATAATTCATGGGTGAGAAACTTGGTCTTTAAATCTAAGGGAAGAATACAAGACAGAGGGTTGAGAAGAATATTTATATAAAAAAAAGAAAATGCAGGAGAGTGAAGATATTGTACAATGAAAAGTTTTTGCCTGTCTCATGCTTGAAGTTGCTGTAGCTTACATCTGTTGCTTCTAATCGATGTTAGTTCTTTGGTTCTAATTTTAGGTGAACCACATTAAATTTCTTCGGGTTTGAAATAGAGAAATGCCGTTCGAAACTTAACATTCCGAAATGGTGTTCACAATTCATATGGGATCAGTGTTTCGAAGAAGGATTTCCGTGGTAAATTACCGAACTCTTTGGGCAGCATCAGGAAGTATAACTGATTAATTTGATCCTCAAGACCTTTCTGGGGATTACCATTCGATCACTCTATATATACATGCCTATTACTGCCTGTGTCTGAATGAAGCTTCGTATATAATAGTCGTCAAGATTAGTGCAAATATTTTGTGTTACTCGTTTTATAACAAAATTTCGTCTCTCACACACAGATAGGCCGGAGAATATCAAAGAAGTGCATAATAATGTAACTCTGTAAATATTGCTGCGTTTACACCCATTGCTAGGCAACGATTGGTAAACAAGTTACCGCGGAGACAAACTCTTGATAAACTGTCGATTGCTAGGTCACTGAACAATAGAAGAGACTGTTGTTTCTGCGTCGTCCGTTCCGCGCAGGAGATGCGCAGCCCGATGCCAGGCAATGCCTCTGTAAATACTGTTCAACCTCAAGAATAGAGAGACTGAGTTTTCTGCGTGGTCCGTGCCGAAGGTTTATAAGAAAAGTGAATGTAATGACAGACAAGTCAGTTGTAAGCTGGCTACGGGCTGGACGACAGAGGGGTAAAGAAATTTCTCTTCTCACCGAAACTCATACCCAATGGGTGAAGGGGGCTCTTTCCTGAGGGTAAAGCGATCGAGGCATGAAGGTGACCGCTCACCTCCAACTAATGCCGAGGTCAAGAAAATATGGATACATCCACTCCCCCATACTTCTTCATGGCGTAGTGACTAATTAGTTAAGCACAGAGACAACTCTATTTCAAAGCTATATGAAATGAAAAAAGAAATGCAATTTTCTCGGCGAAAGAAACTGAAATCCATTCATGTGCCTGGTCACAGTCTGAAGATATAATGGAATGGTTATAGCTGAAATCGATGCTAAAATCGCGGTATGGATTATCTGGCTCGTGTTGATAGGCAACGGCCGTCAAGACAGGAATTGCCAAGCATATGTTCTGGACACCGGGTCTAGATTAACTAAAATTGACCTAATTACTGATGATTAAATTTTCTTGTACTTTGTACCGCAGTGGGATTGAGGGGCCTCCGTATAGTAATCATCGTAAGATGACATCCCTTCCTCTCTTTCCACCCCTTCCTGCCTTCCTCCCCTTCCCCCCTTCTCCCTGCGTACTGCTGAGTTGAGCCAATACTTGTGTTTCTTAGACAGAACGCTCTCTAACAGCTCCCTTGAAACTGCATTCGCTTTAACTTTCCCAGACTTTTAAACTTGTAAGTGTAGCTCTTTCCATGTTTGTGTTTGTGCTTTTGTACCATGTTAGTTTAACATTGGAAATCTCATTGAATTAATTATTATCACCCAAGTTTCTATCTGGTAACTTGAAGCAGAACACTGGAAAACTACCCTTCCAGTGTTCTCCGATTTGAAGATGACGTCACGTTTATTCTAAGTTCAGTATGTTTGTCTAAAAGTTTTATAAAGTATACGTCTAATATTGACTTTTCATTTAAAGTCTCTCTCTACTTTGTATATGCTTAAATTATACAAGAAATGGCATTTACCATCACATAACAGGAAGAGAATAAGAGGCTACACGAGCTATAATTCAGTTTCTAGGACTAGTGGTGTGGGCCATGTGAAAAAAATAGAGATTGAAGGTAGGATACAAGGTATAAGTCTGATAAATTATACAAGGAGTAACTATGTGTAAGTTACGCTGTGTCTTCTGTGGCTGAGTTAAAACTAGGATGGCAGACAAAATGCAAATTGAGAACAGAGGATCCACTACCACGCTCTTGAAAATATAAAAGAAAAAAGTAGGAAAATTTTGTTCAGTTTTCCTTAATTTGTTAGGCCCTTTTACATTATAGTTGCTTTGATTTCAAAAAATATAATAAAGTCACAATAATATGTATGTTTTTTAAATTAAGGTCTTAAATGTCAGAATGATTTCATTTAATTTCTTAATCAGATCAAGAAATATCTTATTTTCTCAATGAAACCACAAATCATGCTGATATTATGGAGTCTTGGGTCAGAACTTCAGAATTATACATGTAAACTTAAGTCTAAGTACGCCATACTCCGTTAAGACCATTAATATGCTCATAGAGACAGAAATTTCAACACAACTGAAAGGCATAATTTCCATTTTAATTCTCGTTGAAACTTAAATATTCGAATGCTATAAATAGAACTTCGTAACAATGTAGGAACGCCATTCTAACATAATGAGAACTTATCCATTAGTAATATTATATTTCAGCATCCTGTTACACTCACACAATATATATGGATAAATACCGTCTCAAGTGCAACAAATTTTTATTGTAGTTTTTACTTCTTTTCCTCCTCCACACTACATGTTTCGGCCCTAAATGGCCATCATCAGGTGTGTATCACTCACGTAGCTGTTACACTGCTTTTTAAAATTTAAAATTACCAGTCTTTCTAATTGTATAAAATCTTTGTTAATCTACACGCGTCGATTTGATTTTTAAATTAGCACTTTTTAAAACTTAATTCAAGTTAAAATGTCTATAAGATCTCTGTTCTTTCTTTTTCAATTTTTNTAGAAAGACTGGTAATTTTAAATTTTAAAAAGCAGTGTAACAGCTACGTGAGTGATACACACCTGATGATGGCCGTTTAGGGCCGAAACATGTAGTGTGGAGGAGGAAAAGAAGTAAAAACTACAATAAAAATTTGTTGCACTTAAGACGGTATTTATCCATATATATTATCCATTAGTCTTTTCTTTAATAGCGCCTAAATTTTGTCAGTAACGATAAAAGAATCACAGGCATTTCCTCGAATTTACAAACATATCCAGTAAGGAACTGGGTCTGCGGAAACTACTAACATTGAACATCGCGCTCTGAATTATCTGCTAACTCTCAATATACTCATTTGTCTCAGCGACTTATACAAATTACAGGGCACAATGCAGGAAAAAGTAACACTGATAAATTCACGAAATAAAATACATTTGTATCATAATAAAGCAGGAAGTGTGTAGTTTAGATATTAACTCATTTAATCTATAATTAGAACTCTGAAAATTTAGAAAATATATTTTACTTAATTTTCGAGCCACAAGTTCCTGCTTATTACAGAAGATCCGCGTTTGTTGTGCTTATACAGCGGTATCTTTGTGTGGTGAAGTATCATTAGAATAATCAAGCCAAGGAAGATGAGATGGAAACGGCATGTAGCGCGAATGTGGGAGAGAAAGAATGCATATAGGATATTGGTGGGAAATCCAGAAGGAAGGAGACCACTGGGAAGATCAAGACGTAGGTGGGTGGACAATATTGAAATGCATGTTAGATAGGATGAGAAGGTATGGATTGGATTGATCTGGGTCAGGATATGGACGAGCTGATGGCTCTTGTGAACACAGAATTGAACATTCGGGATCCATAATATGCTGGGAAGTTCTTGAGTAGCTGCACAATTGGCAGTTTCTCAGAAGGGCTCAGCCCCATGAGTGAGTGAGTGTATGGCAGCTCACATGTAAGCGAACCTCACATTTCAGGCGCTTCACACTCAGTTTTCTTGCAACCCACGACATCGCTGTAACACGCCAATTCTTTTTGCCACCTGTGACCAGTTCACCAATTCTAATGGTAATGTTCGCTGGACTACACAGTCGCCCCTGTAAACGAGAGATGCCCACAGCACTCAACAACATGTTTCTCGTCAGATACTGTCGGGATTCTCTTCATTAATTTTCTGCACCACGAAGAAAAAAAGGAAAAATATAATTAAAGAAAATTGTAGGTAAAAACGTGCGAAGTAAATGTTTCTTTGTCCATCACCGCGTGTGGCTGCTGGAGGGATAACAGAAGAGTCCTGGTTTCTGGTATATAACGCGCTGGAGTTGGTCGAAAGTCTACTGACTCTTCGGAGGAACATGTTCGAAATATTAGTCAAGCAAGAAGCTGCCTTTTATTTTTGAGGCCTCAGGTTAGAATTTAAAGCTATCCAGGCTTATTTTTCTACATGTTTAGTCAGTTGCCTAGAATTGGGCTCAAACAGGCAAAGGAATTTACACCAGGCCCCTCTGTCAGAAGAACGAGGAACCTGCTGAAATTAAACAGAGATCAACGAAGATGAGTGGTAGGATTACTTACCGGACACTGCCACCTTAAAGGGCACCTTTTCAAACTGGGACTGACATATGACCCAACTTGTGAGAGGTGCCTATAAGATGAATAGGCCACACACATCCTGTGTGATTGTGAGGCCATGGCTTATTTAAGATTTTGTCACCTGGGTCAGTTCTTCATGGAACCAAGTGACTTTTATGACGCCCCCATAAATAAAGTCCTACATTTCATTCGAAGTGTAGGATTAATAAAGGGTTAATCCAAAGGGGAAGCACAATAGATCATTGAAGTTCGCGGTGCGAGGGCCGGATTTTATGACCCAGCCCTTACACATACATACTTACATACATACATAGTCAGTTGCCCCGGAAATGTAATGTGATACTAATTCAAAACGAGATATCGACAGTCGTTTTATGTAACCTTCCGCTGAATGCTATGTAAGTCACTTAGTTGAAAGTATGGTTAATAATTCAAGAATCAATATATCAGTGGACCACAACCTGTAATTACCTAACCCTTGTGCTGCATTTATTAATTTATGTGATTCAGATGTCAGTTTGAAGGGATAAGTCATATATTATTCAGTTGCGTCACTCAGTTGTTAAAGCACACCGTAACAGCCTATGAAGTGTACAATAGATGTTTTCATAGTTCTTTGTAGTTTATGAAGGGCCTTTACAAAAACTGCTGAAGCGACATTCTGGACTTACTCCTTAGAATTGTGGATTAGGGCAAGAAGGTGTATTCAGAACATATTCCTATTTCAGTTTATTGCTAGGCTCGATAAACTCTTTGCCATCTACAGAGAATATTGGCACCAATTTATGAGGAAGAAAAAGTTTACGGTCTTTCGATATTACATGGCGAATAAGGTTATTTAAAATATCGATTCTGTGCTCATACTGAAATTAAGCGATTCCATCAGAGAAGGTCTATACTAGTAGAAAACCTTTTAACCTCAGGAACTCTGTTACCGGCTTGTAACGCTTTTCCATAGCGAACATTCTGCACTGAAAATCTGCAGTTATATACAATGATATTACATGACCTCTTTCAACTTTGATACCTGCTAAAACAGACTTAAAATAAAGTTTTATTCTTTAAAGTTTCTGGATAGCTTCGAATTTTAAGCAGCTATATCCAATATGTTCATAACCCCTTGCACACAAATGTCGTCTGATATCACACCAGACAAGACATTGTGTTTCATATGGACACGCCCCCTTACGCGCCGTCCTCGTCGTGACCTAATTCTAAACACACCCCAACCCCTCTCGAAATGAGCTCTGAACTTAGCTCTTCGCCTCATAAGGAAGAGAAAGGGGGTGTGCGCAGGTTAGATGAAAGGGGTGATTTCATTACAGGCAACTTCAACGTTTCTTGTAAGTAGGTCTTATAGGACATAGCTCGAGATGTGCGTCGCGCAGATGTTGCTGTCGCAGCTACTAACAGTCACAGGGAGATTCAAAAGTAGTGTTACGAAACGAAGTTGAAGTGAAATTTCTTCTTACGAGGAAACACGATCTATAATTTGATAAATATGAATATTTTATTGTAAAAATTTGCCTAAGAATCCGTTCTTCATCTCAAGCTTCAAGTCATTAAACTCCAGGTTTGTATCTGATTTTGAATTTGGTACATATTGTCACGTATTTATGACTGCGTGATTAATAATAACGGGGGTTTCTGCCGGATGATTTGATTTATTAACAATTTCCTGTATAATATCAAAAGTAATTGCAATAACTCACAATCAGCTGACTGTCGAGGACGCTTCATTTTCATTCTTGTTCTACGACTCATTTCTGAGTCAGAGTTACTTTACGACTGGCTGTTTACCGCCAATCAGTTCGTCTTGGCGTCAGCCCCTTGAGGCCCACGACCAGAGATTCTTTTTCTCAGCTGAACTATGCCGTAATAGTCCTTATATAACATCCACAGGCGGCCAGCACGTAAGGCTGACAACCTTACTTCCATCTGTGGGTCGATTGTCTAGACAATGTGGGAGCCTCAACCTCTCACATCCTTATGGCCCTCCACTGCCCGTTACAGGGATACCTTTACCATTTATTACCAAGATATTAGAAACTGAAAAAGCACTGCTATTATTTTGCACGATCCTGACTTAGTTCCATATATCTCTACCTCTCGCAAATTTTCTTCCTAATATCGTATCTTACTTACTCTTCCGTTTAATCTCTATTTTCCAATTAGACATTTACCAGGTTAGATGTCCAGATGTCCACAGAAATTCTATAGACATGCCTTGTCTCTCCTATCCTAGCCACGTTATATGGAGTAGTTAAAATCCGACATTTTGTTGTTTTAATGACACAAACTATTTGTGGATTTATTGAATATGCATACAATTTAGCAAGACTGTATATATATATATAAAGAAACCAAGGATTTAAAATGGAATTGTTTATGGAATATTTTTATTCAAAACAAAATTAATCCCCTGGAGTAGAGTTTTCTAAGAAGGTAGTACTCCCTCAGGTAGTGAAGTTATTGCCCGCTCCTTATGGATTGAAATCACTGGTTTATATGCCGAGCAAGACCAATCCAGTCCACTTTCTCCTATCCTATTGATTTATTGCCGATTTTCACACCATCCTCCTCTCTATGCCTTGAATTTTGGATTGGTGTTTCCATATCAGATTTGTTACTACACTTCTCTGTGCACGTGTCCCATCCGTTTACATCACCTTTTTTCATCTTACTGGATGTACTGATGTCTGGTGAGGAGTACTAATTGTTGAACTCTTCAGCATGCAAATTTCTCCAAACTCCTGTTGATACTCCTCTCTTGGCTCCAAAGTATAAGGAACAATTTTTATTTACAGAGGCGTCGCATCCTCCGTCCAGCTCCTCGCAATGAGACGCGTGGGAATAGGAAATCCTGACACAAAAGAGGAGGCCGTGATGTGACGCGATGACGAGAGCCACGTGGCTGCTTCTCATTGGCTGTGTGCTCCAGGTCCACTGCGCCGTCAGAAAAGGTGAGCGGAGGCAGTTATCGTCATTATAATCGGTCTTTAGCTCCCACCGGAGTACAGGGCATTAACAAAGTGCCATCATCTCACGCAGTTCTTGCTGAGTTGTTTAATTTCTCTCCATGTCTTCCCAGTAGCCAGGGCTTCCTCTCGTATTGTTCTCTGCCAACTCCTCTTTGTTCTTGTGGTCTCCACTCCATAACCTCCTTCCCAACTGCATTTTCCTTTCGAAGAGTATGGCTAATCCAGTTCCACTTACGTCTGGTAATCTCTACAGTTATTTTTACTTCTATAGGATGAATTGACTACACCGTCAGTATGACTCAAAGGTGTATATATATGATGCTTTTACATGTTTCGATCAATTAATGACCATCTTCAGAAGGCAAATAACAACATGTTGAGGAAACTACTATTACATAAATCATGGTACATCAAGTTAAAAATTGTTCTAAGTTTTATAAAAAGATTCTAAATTAAGTTAAAAATGGCGAGTTTAATTATTAATGAAATTCTTAACACTTAAAATCTTAAACAGCTAAAATTCATGTCTTTTTGTCCCGTCTATCGACGGGGGTTTGGGTAGACTGCCGCCCCTGGAGATCTGGGCAGTGTTTTTTCTTCTTTATATAATTGGTCAGGAGTCTGTGTTTGTTGTTGAGCTGCTTCTCCTTTCGTTGTTTGTTAACTTTAGCTTTATTTAATTTGTCTGTTTCCATAGTTTATCATTTGTTATTATAACTGGCCATCCCACCTTTGCTATTTTACCGAGGCATCGATTTACAAAACGTGCTTTTCAGAGGCAGTTCAATCATGAGTAATTGTCATTCTGGATTCATCTTCTAAGTACAGTTATGTCTTCATACAGCCGCTAGCTTGTGAAGCAGGTGGCAAGTACATACAATAAACACAACGAAGTATTATGAGGCTAACACTAAATAGGAGAGGTAAAAGTAAAAATTGTCTCTGTGCTCAATTAAGTAAACGCTATGCCATGAAGATATTTGAGAGATTAAAGGCATAGAGCTGCACCATTCTTGACTTCGGCATTAGATGAAGGTCAGCTTCACGCCGCAACCGCTTTACGTCCATGGAAATAAATGTAATTGCTTATTGTCGGTGGCAGAATAGGGGCAGTAGGTAGAGTTGTGCTGAAAAACTGACAGTATTTTGAGAGGGTTTTGTGGAATATCAGAAATTTAAATTCATGTTAAAAAAATCGATCTAGTGTAGGTTTATTCTACAGAAATGATTTCGGAATGAAAATAAGCTTTTAGCTCGAACAGTCATTTAGTATCTTTTAAAACATGTTGGTGTTAATGATTGTGAGAATATGTGTTAAAAAATTGAAGCCGGAAATTTATGAAAATAATATTTAAAATTTCACACACACAATTTACCCGGTACGTAAAAACACGGTTAATATTATTTAGGATGATAATGGCTATGTATTCTGAGAATCATACGGAGCAGATAGACCGAACAAACGAAATTCAGAGTGTGGTAGGTTGTGAAGCAGGTGATGTAATAGAAATCATTTTGCTTTGATATGTTAAGATGTTATTTGTTTCGAAACTCGGTCGGGTCTTGGTTTTATGGCGGTCCTTTTCCGGCCTTCACAGACATATCCTCACTAAAAGCACCGACAAAGCGTTTTTACATTATGTCCATAACTCTACCCACACCATTTTTCATTTTGTGATAGGGCGATCAGTCACCCAGCTTGCCCATTAAGGGATCACGCAATGTATAATATCACCTAACGGCAAGACATCGACGTTGTCAGAGATTTAAAGCAGACCAAGCTGAACAAGACACCTGCGTGAAAGCAAGTGGCAATGTTGTAGAATGCGGACAGACTTCTGACACGAGTTCCAGATACAGAAACAAGAAGAAATATCCATGTCAACATATGTCTGGAAACATTAATTTATAGATGAAAGAAAAACTGTCGTGATACCAGCAGCAGTTCAGCATTAATGTCTGGGCAGGGATTATTGGTGTTTCGTAGATCCCCAAGTTTTTGCCACGTCGGCTTAGAGACAACCACTGCAGAGATTTCCTCTTACATGACCTGCCAAGGCTACTGGAAGATGTGCCACTGGTAGTCAGAGCACGAATGTGGCACATGCGCGATGGGGTTCCGGCCCATTTTAGCAGCGCTGTGCCAGATGTTTTCAGTTACACCCATCGTGAATGATGGACAGGTTGAGGAGAACTCACTTCATGGCCTCCATGTTCGCCACTTTTTAATCCTCTAGATTTTAACCTGTGGGAACACATAGGAGCCCTTGTGTATGCAGCTCCTGTTGACAATGAAGCAGCACTTCACCATCGCACTGCGCATGCCTGTCAGACTGTCCGCTTCTGCTCCGGCATGTTTAAACGAATGCGGCGGTCTGTGTTGAGACGTGTCGAGGCGTGCATTGAATCTCATGGAGGAAATGTTAAGCATATATCATAAATGTAATCTTTCAGCTATAATTCACAAATTAATTGCTCCATAATGTGTATATATTAACCGTCTTTTAGTGTACACAATTTCACTTGTCACTTCACACTACATGTTTCGGCATCATTATGCCATCCTCAGGTGTATTAATCATGTTAAACCATTGCACTGCTTGCCATCAAGTGTCCATTTATAAAATGATATAAAATGTGTGTTCGTCGTTGTTCAATAATAAAATTTATATGTTAAAACTTGTTAAGATCTATCATCTTACATGTCGTATATCAAACTCGTGTGTAATGGCTTTCATCCGCTATGGGAGTCGTTCTTCTTATGTTTTAATTGTGTATATACCGTGTCTTTCTTATGTGGCTGCGTGCGTTGTATTGCTGGACGTATGTGTCCAACAATATAAATGGACACTTGATGGCAGGCAGTGCAATGGTTTAACGTGATTAATACACCTGAGGATGGCAGAATGATGCCGAAACATGTAGTGTGAAGTGACAAGTGAAATTGTATGCATTAAAAGACGGTTAATATATACACATTATGGACACGAATCAGTGCAACAGGACGCCAAAATACAACATAATTAATTGCTTCCTGGCACATGTTGATATGCATATCTTTCTTATGTTGGTATGTGGGACCCGTGCCAATATTTGGTTCGCAACTTTCAGTACATTCTACATAGAATAACTTAATCTCAGAAATGTTTAAAGAAATCGGTTCCTTGCTGACAAAAATAAAGCTGGGTCCTCGTTACAAAAATCAGTTCCTTGATGCTCTTTATGAAAATAAGCGCTTTTATTCTGAGAAGCATATTGAGAGCATAAACATACTCTGTGGGGAAAATGGGGAGCTTTTCGATGTTAATTCAGGTGGTATAAATAGCAGCCAATGTGCTTTAAAATGTTGAAAAGTACTAAATAAACCTACCACGAACCCATCGTCATGTATTCACTGTTGCGGGATGTTTCGCTGCTCGAACTAAAGCGATCTCTCTGATGAAGCACATTATCTCTCTTCTTCGTATTCATGTAATTCTAAATTTATGGCCGTAATTGTAAAATGTTTCTGGTGTGTAGAAACTGACAAAACAGCTTATAAATACAGTTGAACTGTAAAATTTATTACGCACTTATTTAGCCTCACGCGACAATGTTACAGTTTTTATTTGGGATATTATTTGTTAATGTGTTGCGGACTGTATCACTGTAGGTGCTTAAGCCATGTTTTATGATCGTAAATTCTATAAAAATGTAATAATTGAGGTTCTGATAGCAGTGGTTGTGAAGAATTATATCTTCTGGTTCATAACTTCGTGTAGTCCGTTGAAAGACAACCTACGTTTCGGAGGAACATGTCGCCTCCATCTTCAGCTCTGCTTCTGAATAATACTTTATTCACAAGTATGAATACAATTTTAATATATCTGTAGCGAACCCACTAGAAACTTACACTGGAGGATAATAGATCTTAAATATTCTCGGAACTTTATGCTTGTTTAGAGAAATCTTATATGCAGTAAACACGAACATTTTTAAAGTTGTTTATTCTTTTTAGAAAGGAACCACCGAATTGAAATACAGAGACCTTAGCTTAAGCGCGGAAGCCCAACGCGTCTCTTTCACGAATTGTCTAGAAGAATTTCTTTCTGCCTTTCATGATGTCTGTTGAAATATTTCGTGGAACATACCTTCAAATATTACTGAAGGTTTTAGTAAAAAACTCCCGAGTTTTCCTATACATGGGGATGAATTCGTGTTTCACTGAATTTGTGGTCTCTTTCCACGCACAGCATTCGGCGCAAACCATAAGCATAGGCTGTTCCACAGAAGTAAGTTGACAACACTGGGCTGAACATAAGCTTGAATATAAAAATGAACTTCAGAGGACGTTAGGAAATAGCAAGACCCATGAGGGAGGGTGAGAGAGAAGGAAAGAGAAGGGGGAAAGGGGAGAGAGAAGGAGAGAGAGGAGGGAAGGGCGAGAGAGAAATTCTTAGACAAGTTTAAATCTTGTAAGATTTGAGGTTTTCACGGCAGTTACTATGAAGAATGCCGTCTTCTGGGATGTGGCGCCGTGAAGATCTTATGTAAACCGACGTTTCGGAGGAATTTATCGCCTCCGCGAGCGAGGAATCAGCGCGAGCAGGTGGTTGCACATTGCAGCCGGTTACTCGCTCAGGATTTTTCTACCCTGAAGATGGAGGCGATACGTTCCTCCGAAACGTCGGTTTACGCAAGATCTACATGGCGCCACATCCCAGAAGACGACATTCTTGAAGTTTAAATCTTGCCTTGAAGTTGCTCCGTCATCCACTGCCTTGGATTGAATTTTCCTGACTCGCTATACCCTGCAAGACTATTGCTTAAGATTTTCCTTTTCTGTTTATCCTCTCCTCTTACAGCCACTGCTGATACAGATATGGATGAAAGCAGCTTAGCGTCTTTCACGGTCCACTGGACTAAACACAGACAAGACAATTTTCTCGACATCACGACTTTACCGAGTGGCTGCCGCCTAGAGTGGACTTAACGCCTAAACTGCCTCCCTAACACGTCTGCCTCGCCCAACATTCATTTCCAACAGACTCTTGGATACGATGTGTATGACTGCTTATTACGAAAGTCATACTCAGAGCAATATTATTCTTATTCCAAGTATGTATTATCTGGGATCCGGGTTCAGTCCCAGGTAAGACCATGTAGGATTTATGGTATTGTGGCAGGATTTGCTTACAGAATTTTGGTTTATCTGCCAATTTTCGTTGAACCAAATAATTTATTTCCCTCATCTCTCATTCGGAGTTGATAAAATGTGCCTACTTGTGGCTATAGTGCTGAGGGATCCAGTTACGCACCAACGCAGGAATAAAAATGTGTATTGCACTGTGTTCCTAGTCACACGTAGGTCACAAGCGTGGTGAACGCAGTGTCAGTGTGAAAAATTCTGCCGTGTTTACTTGTAGACCCTCATGACCTCACCGTTTCGAATTACATGACGCGGCTGTATCATTCCATTTGTGCTTTTCTTCGCTCCGAGTCAGCTCAGTCAACAGAAACGAACATCAAATGCCTTCTGCGTATTCGGCAGGAATATTATGAAAACAAAGCGCCTTCGGGATCTTGAAAAGCCTTCACATCGCATGAAAAAACGAATGATGAACTGTACGACTCACAATCAACATATGCAGAATACAAAAAAAAGAATACTATGAGACAAGACTGTTAGATTTTCGTGGCCCATGAATTTCTACTTTGTACAAAGAAACAGACTCTGTGGCCTGTAGTCCGCAATCGAACTATACCGACCGAGCGACTGCCACTTGTAGGCGGAGTTAGTGCCAACTTTAGCGGATAGAGGATGTCACGTGGTCAGCGCAAAGGACCCTCACGGCCATTAACCTCTGTTTTCTAGACCGAAGCCGCTATTTCCTTGAAATAACTCATCAGTTATCCTCCCGAGACTGAGTGAACTCTGTTCCAGACCCACTACTTCTCAGAAAATCTGGTAACGCCGGGAATCGAACCCTGGACCTCAGGAACTGTAACCACTAGACCACAGAGGTGGTTTCCTACAACACAACAAAAAGAACGTGATAATTAGCAATATCATAATTGTCAGCTATCGTTCGAACGCTGGGAATCGTGGGTCCTAATCACACTCAAAGGCATGGATGTTTCTCTCGTTTATTCTGTGTCTGTGTTGTCCTGTGTGCAGGTAACGGCCTTTTGAAGGGCCGATCTCCCGTCCAAGTAGTCCTACCGACTGTGTATAGGATTAAAAAACTGAAACAAATATACCAAGTTCCAAATAAAGGACCGTAGAGACATAGAGAGATAGAGAGGTATGATTAAAGGACGTTTATTCTTCTCAACATCAGGACATTAGGGCTTATTCTGTATTTTATATAAGCAAAGTGTTATTTTTGTGTTATTATATTAGGAAACTAATTAATTTAATTAAATCTTTAGAAGCTGAAGTTCGTTTATTATCATATTCTATTCAGAGGCAGATGAACCAAGTTCACACGCTCAGTGATGGTTACTTCTCTGCCTGCCAGGCCCAACTGAGTCCTTCCATCTTTCCTATAGCTGATGATGGAAGCAGAGGCAGTCTCAGGAACTTCACGTGGTTTCAGATTTAACTAAGAAAATGGACAGTGCATACGATAATAATGTTATAGTTAGTAACAGACCACTTTCACAAACATTTAGAGGATCACGCTCATAGTCTGTAATATTTGAGGTCTTCCCGGCAGTGACTATGAAGAATGTCGTCTTCTGGGATGTGGCGCCCTGTAGATCTTGTGTCAACTGACGTTTTGGAGGAACGTATCGCCTCAATCTTCAGGGTAGAAAAACCAACTAGCGAGGAACCGGCGTGAGCATGTGGCTGCAGCTGGTTCCTCGCTCGTGGAATTCTCTACCATGAAGATGGAGGCGATACGTTCCTCCAAAAGTCGATTCACACAAGATGTCCACGGCGCCACATCCCAGAAAACGACATTCTTCACGCTCATATACTGTTTATTTATTATCTGTTTTAATATTATCCTCTCATATACCCCTCTGACATCAAAGCGGTATTCAGACTTTTCAATAAAAATTCTGCGTGTATTTCTTACCTTTTCTACGCATGCTATATCCCCCTTCTACTTCAACCTCTTTTATTTGATCTCCCTAATATTTTTAAAGTGGGAACGCGGTAGCGTAGTTGGTTGAGGCACTGTGCTACAACTTGGAAGGTCGCGGGTTCGATTCTCGTTAAGGTCATTGAATTTTTCAATTGACTTAATCCTTCCAGCTGCACTATGGTCCTGGGGTCGACTCAGTCTCTAACAGAAATGAGTACCAGGAATCTTCCTGAGGGTAAAGGCGGACCGGCACATAAGACTGATAAACTCAGCTCCACCTGTGAGCCGATTGTCTACTAAATGTGGAAGCCTCGACGTCTCACAACCATGCTGGCGTCTACAGCCTGCTACAAGGCTAACTTTACTTTTTTATGTTTAATATTATTACATTATCATTTCAGCTACTGTTCTTACACTCTGTAACGCGCAGTATGGCAACATAGTGAATTCGATAAATGTCCAAGACAAAGAAACGGCGTATTGTTATGTGTTAATTAGCTACCCGTGAAGCTGCTGAGTAAGGATATAAGTAGACAGCTGACTAAGTTCTAAGGCCAACAGCTGCAAAATGCGACTGCGCTGATTTTGTTGGTAATATCAACGTGGGCTCTATTTTTTATGATGCCATGGATTATTCATAGCCCTTTGTGATGCTTGCGTGATTGTCCTGAAGAGCAGAAACGAACTTTGATATATTTACGATGCACTCAACCGAAGTTTACTATGGAAACATGTTCGAATAGAGGAGTCGAGGACTTCAGTTAGAGAACGGAGGATGATGGGTAACGGTTAACATGCAGGCAGAGTCATCATCATCATCATCATCATCATCATCATCAGTAATCTGTCAGACTACAGGTCCACAGTCTCTTCCAAAACAATTCCTCCACTTAATGCGATCTTGAGCTTTCTCCTTCAAATGATAGTATCCTCTTCTGCCCCCAAGGTCATCCAGCATCTTCTTACGTCTTCTTCCTCGTCTTCTTGTCACTTCTGTCCGCCTCTCTATCTTTCCTTCGATAACTTCTTTTAGAAGGCAGTTTCTGCGTAAAACATGACAAATGCAATTAGCCTTCCGTTTTCTTATTTCGTCTAGGATATTCCTCTGCTCACTGACTCTAATTAACACTTCTTCATTTCTCATATAATCGGTCCAACTGATCTTCTCCATCCACCTCCAACACCACATTTCGAAGCTTTCCAGGTGTTTCTGATCTACTGCCCTAAGTGTCCATGTTTCAGCCCCATGGAAACATGTTCGAATAGAGGAGTCGAGGACTTTCAGTTAGAGAACGGAGGATGATGGGTAACGGTTAACATGCAGGCAGAGTATCACATTAACTAAAAGTTTACTATCTTAGAAATTATTTTCTTTTGTTGCCTTTCTCTCGTTCGCAGTTCAGACTGTACATATTATTTGAAGAAACCATTGAAAGGATCTCTTTTTTTTCGTTTCCTTTTTATAGGTTATTGCATTCAATTTATTTTTCCGTCCTTTTCGACTCTTTCTTATCGTCTCATTTCTTTTCCATTTAGAAGTATTAAAGGGGGCGGATGCAGTGAAATTCTTTCAGATCCTTTACCACTTTCGTCCGAAAGCTAGCCATTTAAAGAAGCTATCTGACACAGCATAGGAACGATCTCTTTAGTAACAGGCTCTACGGTCCCCATTTTGTTTACTGGCCGTTTGGAAACAATACGACTTCATTCCCATTCAAGCACATAGAAGCATTTATTTTAATTTACTAAACCACATGCCCACGAACAGTCCCCAAAGACACTTTAAAATTCTCGTTAATAACACCTTTAGTTACAGGGTTTGAAGATTTTGTATTGAATTAAATGTAGATTAGTTTTTGTGCGAAGTTCCAAATGAGGAAGAGAACTGTATTAAAACGAAGAAGATTTAGGTAGGTGAATTAGGGCTGATGAATTGTTATACAGAAATAGTGTTAGCAGAGAGAAATAAGTTGAAGTAATTTTTAGCTAAACACCTTCGATGCCAGTAGAGGGCCGACCTCGCTGGCAGAAAGGGGAGATAGCGGGCACCAGTATCGGTAGGGTATGGAGACATTAGAAATTAAAGGGGGACATACAATAGACTATTAGTCGCGGTGCATGGGGAAACCCACCCCCTCTATACTGAATAGTTAATCACATTTCCCTTTAACATACAGTATTGGAGTGGCTCTCAGATGGTCTACCCATAAGGATTTTGGACAATGAGACGCAGTACCCTATGCCTTGTATCAAGCAGCCTCCCACACAAAAAAAGACAATGACAATTAGATAGAGGAGCGACTTCAGTTACGTCTAACAATGTGTTTCCCGATTTTGCAGTGGCAACCTGAACTTCAGTTCACGTTATGGAAGATGTTATGTTCGCTGCAGTGACGGTTGAATTATGGTGACATTTTTGGTTCTCAAAATAGTGACCATAGCCGCCGCGTTGAGAAGAGCGTCGTCATCAGAGGGGGTGACACCATATATTCTGGTAGAAACGTAGTGGAAGAATATATTGCCTCCGTCTTCAGGGAAGAAAAATAGGCTGAGTAGATAACCAACTAGTATCAATTATAATGATATTCTGAGATTTGTGCGTAGATATAATAATATTTGGAAAAATGTGCTAGATACACAGCATAATATTTTGAAATCAGAATTGTGCATAAGATATATCGACATATGTTATTAGGTCAACATTGTAATTATTGGTTCACATTCTATTATAATTTTGCCTGTGGTTCTGTATGGGTGTGAAACTTGGTCTCTGATATTAAGGGAGGAAGATAGAGTGAGGGTGTTTGAGGAGAATATTTGGGCCAAAGAGGGATGAAGTGGCAGGAGGTTGGAGAAAACTGCACAACGAGGAGCGTCATAACTTGTATTCTTCTCCAAGTATAATTAGAATGATTAAGTCAAGGAGGATGAGGTGGACAGGTCATGTAGCACGAATGGGGGAGACGAGGAATGCGTATAGGATAAGTTAGATTCCCCACGTCATGGTTGCTCAGTGACTTTTGATTAAGACGTCACCGACTCTAGGATGTTCAGCACTTTCCATTTGATTCTGTGTTCTTTTTTATCTTGCTTCAATAAATTGGATAGTTTTCTACTGAAGCAAGTACTCCATGTTCCAGGATTGGGAAATACGTTTGCCGTATGGAAGTAATGAGAACGCGTGGAATAATTAGGGATATTTGACTTTTTTGCGCGATTCCTACACGTGCTATCCAGCAAGTCACCTAGAAAATTCCAGGAAAGGGAAACTAATTAGCTTGATCTACCTGGTGATCACATCTCTGGAAGATGTCTTCTCCCGTCTTCTTCTTCAAACTCAAGGAATGGGTGCTGCAAGACCGATCAGATATTCAGAGGTTTTAAATTAAAACTGATCTCGTCTTCTACGTCGATGGAGCCGGGGTAGCTCAGTCGGTATAGCGACTGGCTACGGGCTGAACGACTGAGGGTTCGGAGTTCAAGTTTCAGTAAGGTAAAAAAATTTATCTTCTACAATTCGCCCAGACAGGCCCTGGGGTCCACCCAATCTCGTATCGAAAGAGTAGAGGGGCTCTTTCCCCGGGAGTAAAGCGGCCGGGGCATGAAGCTGACCATTCACCTCCAACTAGTACAGAGGTCAAGAAAACGTGGCTCTATACAACACTCCCCAATCCGCCTTCATGGCGTAGTGCTTAATTCTTTGTGCACAGGGACAACTTTATCTTCATTTTTTTTAAAACCTTGTCTTCTACGTGTGGATCGTCCCAGATATTTTGACCTTTTGGATTCCATAAGAAAGCTATTTTGGTAATATGAAGCTAGCTTTGGGAGCCGAGAAGTTTAAGGCTTGTATTGCGTTCCACAGTTTGAAAATTTGGATCGTAGTTTCGATTCCCATTCTGGNACAGGGACAACTTTATCTTCATTTTTTTTAAAACCTTGTCTTCTACGTGTGGATCGTCCCAGATATTTTGACCTTTTGGATTCCACAGTTTGAAAATTTGGATCGTAGTTTCGAT
This sequence comes from Cryptotermes secundus, assembly GCF_002891405.2. Lineage (NCBI taxonomy): Eukaryota > Metazoa > Arthropoda > Insecta > Blattodea > Kalotermitidae > Cryptotermes > Cryptotermes secundus. The sequence goes on from NW_019737391.1 coordinate 1,412,944, forward strand.
TCCCATTCTGGGCATAGATGTACGTACGAGTTTCTGCGTTTCTTTGTCCAGCCTAGCCTAAGGCCTTACGGTTATTCAGATATGACGCCGTGCAGTCCGTTGAAAATCAACCGATGTTACAGACCAATATGTCTCCTCGATCTTCAGGGTCGAAAGGCTCTTCTTCCTGTCTGCTTCATGCTGATTCTTGCTTGAATTATTCTAACCCTGAAAATGAAGGCAATACCTTCTTCCGAAACGTCGATCAATTTTCACCTGACTGCACACGCCTCATATCCTGGAAGATAAAATTATTCGTAATGACAGCTAAGAGAACCTCAATCCATAAAAGTTAAAGAGTCATAATTGAATAATTTAATTCCGAATTAGAACAAGCCAAAGTACAGTCCATAGAAGCTGAAAAAGCAATGAAATGAATGAGATATGGTTCAAAACAAAAAAAACTCCGTGGTTTTAGTCCGCAAGCAAACTATACCGATCGAGCAACCGCCGCTTATCGGAGAAGTTAGTTCAAAATTTAGTGGATAGATTGTGTCGCGTGGTGAGCGCAACGAATCTCCATTGCCGTTAATGTGGTTTACGAAGTCATAATTTATTCTAGATTACTGTTTAGTGTATTTTAGTTTTAGTTATGTTTGTGCGATACTAACCGTGTCTATTTCAGATCTACAACCATCGGATCGAGTTGACAACAGTGAACGTATCAGAAATATCTACGCTTCAGTTTCGTGCTAGAAAGGCGCTACTTTCCAGACATTTACGAGTATATTGTTTATTAGTAGGGAACATATTCATCCTGCAGTGTGGTTTATATAAATGCGATATACACGGACGGAAAGGAAGGGGTAGGCCGTCTGCTTCTGTGGCTAAGTTATGCTGAGATACGTAGAAAATTATCTTCCCCTTAATTCCCTTAATTAAAATGAAAAAAGACCTGCTATTATCATGTAACCAATACAAGATAAGAAATCTAATACCGCGCGTGATTATTTATGCCTGCATACTTGAACTCACTCTAACTCTCGCTTATGGAGCTGAGCCCTTCTGGAGGAGCCGCCAATTTTGCAGCTACTCAAGAACTTCCCAGCATTTTATGGAACCCGAAGGTTTATTACAGTGTTCACAAGAGCCCTCCACTGGTCCCTATCCTGAGCCACATCAATCCAATCTGTAGCATCCCATCCTATCTCTCTAAGATCCGTTTTAATATTGTCCACCCACATACTTCTTGGTCTTCCTAGTGGTCTCTTTCCTTCTGGCTTTCCCTCCAATATCCTGTATGTATTACTCTTCTCCCATGTAGTTGCTACATGCCCTGCCAATCTCATGCTCCTTGACGTGACCTTTGTGATTATACCTGGAGTAGAGTGCATAGTCGAACTACATTTAAAATCTGGTTCGGATCGATATTAGATGCTGCAAAACATCGTGTTTTATGTTATATTGAGTGTCCTTGGAGAAAATGTCATTATTCTGGGGGGTCATTGTATCGGCCATTCTAAGCAAAACAATGTATATGTACATGGGTCCTACTCCGAGCGGTTTCCGAGATAGAGCTCAGACGAACAACACGCCAAGTCCTCACACGAGTTGCAAAGTGCATTGATGCTGACGGTGGAATTTTCGAAAATGTATCATATTAGGTAAACTGTACCAACTTTGTCACTTGGACAATAAATACATGTATCAGGAACAGTACGTAATATCGCTTTTTTATCAACAATTTTTTAACTGTACAGTGAAATAGCAACAACATAATCTGAATATATATTTATAGAAATTATGAAGAGAATTGGATCAGTAAATAGTAATAAAATTGTTAATTTATATCAGCTCCTAATCTAAAATTGAGGGCTCTACATATAAAAATCTGAAGAGATATAAACTTCTTCAGTTTTTCCCAGAATGTCATTTTATGTGAGGGAATTATTTTCTCAGAAGTACCCCAGAAGAGATGAAAATTTTTCTAGAACGTGTTGTGGATTTATTTTCATAGACTAGCAGAAAGGTATGGCTGGAGGAATATATTCTCTCGAGTCGTACTGCTTAATTGATAATTATAGCGTAAAGAATTTAATCAACGAGTGTAGACTCAAAGAGACCTTCGAAATTAAATTACACTTTACACGATATTTGTAATATTTAATTTTCTTTGAACTTTTAGTTAACGATAGAAAGGGAGCAGAGAAATGGGAGGGGAAGCAAACAACATAAACGAAAATAAAATTTCGTTATTAATATTCACCCTATAAAACCCTCGGTTTTTCTTAAATTTCACGGTTTTAATTAAAAGAAGATAGTAATTCGTGGGAAGGTAACTTTCATTTTATTGTAATTTGGTGTAGGTGTTTTCCATTCCGTACTTTTATAGACCATGGAACAGTGGAAAGAATACATGTCACGGAATTAATAGCGTCATATAAAAATTTCATGAGTTTGGCTCCGTGCCCTCTAATCGACTCGGTACTTGTCCTGGCTGTTCTTATGATTTCATTATCCTTCATGTTCAGTTCGGCGACCGATGAATTATGTGTTAATAACAATGTCGTGATGAATGAGCATCAGTCAGCTTCTCGATGAACACAGCGGTATTCCCTATCTCCCGCTCGTCACTAAAACAGATGAGATTTTGAGAGATAAGAAAAATCTTAGTTTCCGTGTGTCTAGACAGTGTCTCCCTGCCACTTTATCTTGCTTTTATCCATAAAAAGAACAAACTCCGTGATTTCCGTCCGCAAGCGAACCATACCGACCGAGCGACGGCCGCTTGTCGGCGAAATTTAGTGCCAACTTTTGCGCATAGAGAGTGTCGCGTGGTTAGCGGAACGAATCCCCACGGTCGTTAATTTCAGTTGTCTAGAACGTAGCCGCTATTTCCTTGAAATAGCTCCTCAGTTATCAACACGAAGCTGAGTGGACCCCGTTCCAGACCCACTACTTCTCAGAAAAAATCCGGTAGCGCCGGGAATCGAAACCGGACCTCTGGATCTGTAGCCAGGAACGCTGACCACTAGACCACGGAGGCGGTCAAATTCGGATTAAAACCATCTCAATTCATATTTTGTTTTAATCTGAAATTGAAAACATAACGTAGATTTGACTTTGTAGCATGTTAGGAATGTTACTTCCATTAACTAGCAACGGCCGTTAGCGTCAGGTGTAGGTGCTACAATATTTTAGGCAATGATTACAAGACTTAGACTCTCAAGAGAACTTTGGAAACCATGTTTCGAATATTCACCTTAAGAATAGCAAGATTCAGACCTTCAATATAGTGTTTGGTTGTCAGTAGGGCGGTGCGGACAGAAGCAACGACAACTTCGAATATGCTCGTAGTCAAGTCTTAGTACTGAAATGCTGGCTCAGTTGCGCCTTTTCTTGAAGAGCTGAAGTGATTTGCTCATGTAAAAATGGCTGCCTATAAAATTGATGTCAAGCAAGCTTCCCATCATCCTATCCAGCGTGCTATTGACGTAATGTCACATGTCCACGACTTTTCAGAATATTGCCGTAGTGAAGCCAAACGCAAGAAGAACTCGACTTTATAACCGAGACTTGCTGGTCTTGATGCTCTATGAGATGTCGAATAAACTCATCCTCATCTCTCTACATACACCGCGTACACCGGCCTCATCAGTTCGTGAAAATTTCACTGCATATATTTGCCATTTCTTTCTCCTTTACTGTCGATATATAAACTGAGATCTCTTGGAAACGTGTATCCAATATGCGTGTCTACTCGTTGCGAATATGAATACATGTTTTTTTTCTGGAAAATATAAAAAGAGCAGACAAATATTCCCTTTGGGAATAGTATTAGAGAAACGCATTTCTTTTTGATACGTGCTTCGCAGAGCAGACTTCAGCTAGACATCAGTGCTATTACAGGAGCTTGGACAACACTTTCGATGGAAAATAATATATATGTTTATGTTTCAGAATTGGAATTTTTTTTCGAAATTACAGTCTCGCATTGTAAACTTGTAAAATGGAAGTGTCATATATCAAAGGTAATCTGTCTCTGTTCTTAATTAATTAAGCACCATGCCGTGAAGACGTATGAAGGAGTAGGGGTGTAGCTCCACCATTTCTTACCTCAGCACTAGATGGAGGTGAGTGGTCAGCTTCACAGCCCGGTCGCTTTACACACCGGGGAAAGATTCTCCTGTACTCATTGAATAGGAGCTGGGTGTGCCCTGGGGCCGCAATGACCGCTAAGGAGAAGAGAAAAATCTTTCCCTTGCCGAGGATTGAAACCAAGGCGTTCATCCCTTAACCCGTCCCTATAACGGCTGAGCTATCCCGGCTCGTCTTACACGAATATCAAACCGTAAGAGTATTTCCTTATAAGATCACAGTTTTCTTTCATAATTATTTTTTCATTTTTTTGTTATATAACAATTAAGACCCCATATTACCATATTAATACTGAATGATGTTTGGGCGTACAGGAAAAGCTCCACGTATTCTTAACATAATCAGTGGATGCAGGTGTATAGTAAGTTTCACTACAGCTGTCTTTTGGTCCCAGGTAGGGGGACCCTTAGTCCGTTGGATAGAAGGCTGCAATAATGTTAATTGTAACAATTATAACTTAATTATAGGAGTTAGTTGATATCGACTCATCGACACTTTATTAGGCAAAAGTACTCCATATCGAAATGGATTCAGGAATCGATAAGTACTACGTATTTACGGGGAACGTAAAATTACACTTATTTACTAAGAAACTTTGAGAGACAGGAATACCACGCGTTACTAGAAATTTGAAGGGGCTTCTCACTTGGTTACACATGAATAAATAAGTCAATTCCACAATTCCCGTGGAAACATTATTTAATGTTAAAGATTGAGTTTTTTTATTCAAACTCTTTCAGAAATATTTATTAAGGTACAGAGTGCATTTTAACCTGTATGTAGTTCGAAAATACGGAATGAAATTGAAGGTAATTTACAATGATTAAGACTGAATAATCTAGTACACTCAACCTTTGTGAACTTTTGTAAATTCTTTTTTCTTTAAGACCAGGTCCCGGTACCGGGTCGCGACCCGGCTGTTGAGAAACAATGATCTAGTACTTAACAATATAATATTTTGTGAATCGAGTATAGGAAATATTCTTTATCCGATATCGATATGAAATTCCATATCGATTTATCTTTTCTAATAATTGTCGCGGGAACGTATGTACGTTTAAAGAATAAATCTCCATTGTTTTATTAAAAATAAAATCTGTTATTGAAGTGAATATTTTGTAATGAAATGCTAACAATTTGACACACCCCGCTCGTCTTACGTGAATTGTGGTTTGAAGTTTATAAGACTAGTTTGAGGTTCACTCTTATTGACACAAGAGGACCCTCGCAGCCTCATATATTGAAAATCGATTTTGAGATGTGAACAGAAGAGTAGGCCAATACTAACGAAATTTACCGCTAAGTGAAGAGTATTTTGCTCCGTCAGAGATCTTCGGAAACAGTGCGCGTGAAATGAATTATATTTCTCTTGCAGCGTACGCCCATCTCACCTCTTACCCTATCCATATTATCTTACAAGACACATTTCTACGTAGGAGATTTGTATCTGTGTTTGTGGCTGAATAATATATTTCGAACCTTATAGATATTCGTGTATTCCTGTGTCATACTTTGATACAGTCTACTTCTCCCCCAGAATTGTTCGGCGATGTTATATAGCCTGGTCAGTGGGAGCTGTATCGGTCCTGTTCAATGCAGTGTCCTGAAACACAGCTTCAAGCATAGCCATTAAATCGTGTCAGAATTTGATTTTCAGTGATTATAGAAAAAAAATGCAACCAGTGAACTTCATGAAACAGAATCCTTCAGGAGACAGTAGTCACTCAGGCAGAAGATGTCCTGCATTCTTGTCTGTCTGTCTGTCTATCTATCTATCTATCTATCTATCTATCTATCTATCTATCTATCTATCTATCTATCTATCTATCTATCTATCTATCTATCTATCTATCTATCTATCTATCTATCTATCTATCTATCTATCTATCTATCTATCTATCTATCTATCTATCTGTCTGTCTGTCTGTCTGTCTGTCTATCTATCTATCCAGTCCTCTTGTTGGACCTTGTCTGTTTTCCCCATATTTAACCATCTTAACTTCATTCCAAAATATATGTCACTTATTTCTGTCATATCATTCCGTCAATGAATCTGTATTTTTTTTTCTCATGGCTCTACCGTTCTTTGAACTTTGTCCACTTTTCAGTTTCTTAGTTTATACACAGTCGTGGGACTCCTTGGACGGGGGATAAGGTCGTCGTAAGGCCACTACCTAACACAAGAAAACACAAACATAATAAATACAAGGAGATATCAATGCTTCGAGTGAGATTTGAACCCACGATCCTGGTTTTCGAGCGAAGGAAGACAGTTCATGCTTTGACCGCCAGCCACTGTGGTCGGCTGTCCCGCATTTTATTTCTTGTTTGTTTCGTGAATTATCTAAAGCCGCTTTCAGAATGGATATTCTGTACAGCGCGGAAAGGAAAGATGAGCGAAGGCTGATGCATTCGAAAGGATCCGGACAGATGCGGTCATGACCTAATTGAGACTCTATCCGGGAGTTTCACTGGGAACTGAGGGAGGCCACGAAAATCTTCAGAATAGCCGATGCCGAGGCAGATATCCTAACCGGGCGTGAGTCTAGAACATTACATCTATACCAATCTGTTCGGTGCACTGGATTATGTGGATCATGTTGAGGCAGATTAATCCAAATCCAGTTTTTAAGATCCGTATTATTACCCAGCCAAGCCTAGGTGTTCCAGGTAGTCTCTTCCATTGAGGTTTTGCAGCTGAAAATGTATATAATTTTCTCAGCTTGTTGATGCTTACTTTGCCCCCCCCCCTCTCACATCCCTTGGCTTTATCACCCTGTTAATATTTGGCTAAGGAGTGTAATGGTGAAGCACATAATTACAGAACTTCGTGCATCCTCTTGCTTGCTTTGTGCTAGTTTCAAATGTTGTTCTCAGTTTCCTTAAGTAAATAGATAAATGTATACATTAATAAGTCTCCAAGAAAAAACATCGGGGTATATACATATAAAGCCGGTCACGGTAGCCGAGCGGTCTAAGGCATGCACTGTCTTCGCTCGATCGAAAGCAGGGATCGTGGGTTCGAATCCCACTCAAGGCATCGATGTTTGTGTGCGTTTTTCTGTGTTTGTGTACAGGTAGAGGCCTTGCGACGAGCTGATCACCCGCCCAAGGAGTCCTACCGAATGTGTAAGATCTAGAAAAACCGAAGTGAACGGAGAAGTTCATGGAGGTAGGCCTAGGCCCACTGGGGCTGTAGTGCCAAGGAAAAAAAAATTAAAATAAATAAGGGAATAAGAAATAAAAATTCAATAATTGAAAAAAGATCATAATTATAATTCTGATTAGGATGTTTAGATGATCGGGAATTTGTATTTCTGAACACCATCGTCCTCATTGATTAGGTTCATTCCTAGTTTCGGCTTCTTTCATCGTCCGTCTTAACTACCGTTCAGATTATATTGCAATTTATTTGTACTTGGTGTACAAAATTTACTGCTTTGTTTTAATATTAAACGAGGCTTGATAACATAGTCGGTATAGCGACTGGCTACGTGCTGGATGACAGAGAGATCAGAATTCGAGTCCCGGTTGAGTCAAGAATTTTCTCTTCTCCCCGTCGTCCAGACCGGCTCTGGGACCCGCCCAACTTCCTATCGAATGGGTACGAGGAGGTTGTTTCCCCGGCGGTAAAGCGGTCGGATTTTGAAGCTGACCTCTCACCTCCAACTAGTGCCGATATCAAGAAAACGTGGATCTATATATCCATTCCTCTATACGCCTTCACGACGTAGTGCTTAAATAGTTAAGCACAGGGAAAACTTTGGCTATTTTAACTTTCATTTTATTGTTGTTTATATGACTGTGAAGTTCATCTGAATGTAGATGTATTTTCATGTCTCTGCTTCTCCATTCTGAACATGCAGCTCCTGCTACTTATTTCAGAAACTTCATATTGTGCAGCTTACATTCTTCTCTTTTCTTTTCTTTTCTTGTCTCCTTAGAATAGAAATTTTAGTAATGTCTCTCTCCTCTCGCCCCCGTTTGGAGCATAAGGCTTACTTTTCAGTTTCATGATCATTTTTACAGACAGTAGGGCTCCTTGACAGGGTGATCAGATTTTCGCAAGGCCTCTACCTGAACATAGGACAACACAAACACAGAATAAACACATACACACACCGACACCCATGCCTTGTGTGGGATTGAAACCCAGGATACCAGCATGTATAGGTCATGCCTTAGACCGCTCGGCTGCCATAACCGGCTTTAGACATGTACACTTAACGTATATACGTGTATTATAATTATAAAAATATATACATAGACGAAACATACATATAAGTAAATTAGAATAATAGATTTACGAAACTGTGTCATTAGTTGTGAATATTTGGTCTGGATACAGTACACGCTACCCAGAATAGCGACGCTCGGGTATATTCCAATGCGTCAAGCTTTTCAATCATCATGTGTCTGTGAGGACTGTTGAATTTATTGGTTTTGTATTCATTTTATTTTCTGGTAAAATGGCGGTTTTGCAGACTTTGGCTTGTGTTACTGTAGAACTGTCAAAACTTCCACTTTATGAAATATTGTATCATAACAGTGATCCTATAGATATTTATCTTTGTGGGGGGGAGGGAACAGTTTTCGAAAATCCACAAAAGCTAACTACTTCTCATCATCATAGAGGTCTTTCGTGATTTTCCTTGACGTCTCTGAAGGCGCGTCCACATTACTTCTGGTCGTGCTCGTGCTCGCCAGGCGTGTGCTCATCGGGAGACTCGTCTGGCTTTTACTTGTGCTCGTAAATCTTCGTCCACATTACTTCAGTTGCTCGCCAGGCTTCGGCGCGGAAGGATCCGTATATTTACTCGTAGTGTATATAGACTGTAGTCGTATTTTAATTTATTGGCTATAGTTTTTAAATTAAAAATTTTAAATTTGCTTGTTTCTTGACTTGTCATATCGTCCACATTACTCGCCAGCATAGCGAGTCACACGAGCACGAGCAGGAGTAATGTGGACGCGCCTTTAAAGGAATGCTCTTGCAATTTCTTCAAATAAAAACTAACGTGAAAATTTATCAGATAAAGATACGAGAATATTTTGATCTTATTTTGAACTTGTTTATCCTGGTCCTTAACCTCACACCTTGATCCATTAATATCCATATTAACAATTTTCTTCAGTCTACGCTTAGGTCTCACATATATCCTCCTCCTTTCATTTTTACTTTTCTTTTGACGCTACAGCCCCGATTTGGGCCTTGGCCTACTTCCATGAAACTATCCGTTTCACTTAGGTTTACTAGATCTTAGACATTCAGTAAGACGCCTTGGGAGGGTGATCAGCTCATCGCAAGGCCTCTACCTGTACACAAACATTAAACATCCATGCCCTGAGTGGGATTCCAGCGAGCGAAGACAGTGTATGCCCTAGACAGCTCGGCCACCGTGACCGGCCTCCTTTCAGGTTATCCGACTAAAATTTTGCATGCATTTCTTACATTTTCCATATGAGCTACAAACCCTACCCATCCCATCTCCTCATTGAGACATCACAACAATGCTTGGTGAAGAATTCTAATTATGAAGATCTTTGTTGTAGTATTTTTTCCAATATTCTCATAGGCGGATTAACTATTATATAGAAGTCCTTTCTGGGGTCCAGAAATTTGGGCTCAGCGCAGTATTGGACTGTATCCTACATTCTGAATTGTGTCCCTCCGGAAAGCAAACTGGAGTATTTTGAAATTACCAGACAAAACGCATTTTTTTTTCTATTGCTATAATCAAGTACTATTTCTGGTTCAGTAAAATGCGCCGACAAACCCAAGATTTGAACGTGTTCTGCTATGCACGCTGGACTGTTCCGTTTCTTTGAAGTGAGATCACTTCGGTTTCTGGTTGCTTTTCCACGGACCTCAATAACATCATCCTGGTTACTGTGGACCTTTACGAGGGGGGTGAATAGTATGTAAAAAAAAAAGGGAAACTTGATTTTCCGATATAGACAATGCCTGAAGGAGTTACACGCAACGTGCAATACAGAGTCACAGAACGTAAATATTGATATTTTAAATTCTCCTTTTTCCTCATGCTCTTCTGTACTCCATTGATTTAATAACGCGAAACCTGGATGGAACCTACAAAGGTCACACCTAGTTACGGACGTTGCACACGAAAATTTTATTATCATGTACGCAAGTTAAATATTGGAATATTATAAAAGGTTTTCTTCTTGTGTTTTATTGCCGTCTTGGTGTTGCTAGCAATTCTGCGTCGTATTGTGGAACTTTCAGGTTGAAAAAGACCTGTTATTGTGGTTTAGTAACATTTCAGGTTTAAAATATATGCGTGTATTACGGTTATTTGGAATCAAAGCAAATTTCGGTCATTTATTAGTAAATATTATTTGCAGGTGGAATATAATTAGTAATAAAGAAATAATGAGAAAGCTTCTAATTTAAGTATCTGGTATGAGAAATAAGAGAGTTTTGATAGCTCAGTCGTTGAAGCGACGGGCCGGGTTTCGATTCCCAATAGGCGTAAAAATTATTTTCATCTCCACCCCTCCAGACCGAATCTGAAACCACCAAGCCTCAAATGCAATCTTTTTCTGGGGTAAAGCTGCCAGGGCATTAAGCTTACAACACACTTCCATCTCGTGCTGAGGTCAAGAATAGTGGAACTATACCTCCACTCCTCTGTATGCCTCCATGGCTTGGTGCTTAATCAATTAATTAATTAATTAACAGCAGGGAAGTGAAATAAGGTTGTAACAAACCAAGAAATAACTTGAAAACAAATGAATTTCAGTACCTGCATGCGTGTAATTACGGTGCCATTATCACTGATTGTTAGAACTGCAAGATCACTTCTTGTTCTCTTTCTGCGGTTGTGAGGATTGTGAAGAAAAATTAGATGTTCTCCTTCGATGGGTCGAAATTAGAGTTTTGTTTTAAGCCTGCAGCATACTGAAGAAAAATATAAAGGACTTGATTCCATGAAGTTAGTTATATGTTCCTCCATATTTTTGTTCTGCATTTCACTCAAACACTGACAGGCTTATGTCGTGACTCTCTATCACATTAGAATGCAAATGATGCTTACGTAATATAATTAGTGCACACAGTCATCAAGTTCGTGCACTGTAACACATCGAAGCTAAGCCTCCTGAGTCAGCAAATCATGAAGAACTAGAAGCAAAACATTAACCTGTTTCCTGAGAGCGGTTACGAACAATGTGTGGACTTCCTGTAGATGCCTCTCATCGAAGAGCGCAGTGGAAAATCTATTATTTTCGGGTTTATGGCGCCCTGTGTTTATTAATATTCACAAGTATTTTGGTTAAACTAAAGTTATCTCTTCGCATTACATTTTTAAAGTGTGAGCGGTAGGCGGGAGTCTCGAGTTGCACTTTTATAAGCCGGTAGAATACGGCCTTACATGAGGCCTCTATGTCATTGCCAAAACCTAACGTTTCGACTCCATATAGCTTGAACTACTAGCAGCGGCGCTAATTAAACTATAAGTAAATAATAAAGGTCCTTATGCCCTGCTTCTATAGGCCTTGAGGCTCTCTGAAAGCTTCACTGTTTGGTTTGAAACTCATATTCTCTCATAACGAATAATATTAATATAAAAGTTCATATATATTTTATTGCTAGTGGGGTGGGACTAAGTCCGTTGTACTTTGGCCACTTCTGGCCTATTGTACCAGCCCCAGATGATAGGTGAGGGTGATTGTGGAGCAATTGGTGGAATGAAAATTAGCAGGGGAAACCGAAGTACTCAGAAAACCTGCCCTAGCTCCACTTTGCCCACCACAAATTCCATTTGACCAGCCCCGGGATCGAAGCCGGGCCGCTGCGATAGGAAGCCAGCGAATACCCGCTTGAGCTATGGCACGGCCCTTCACATATACTGCATCTAAGCTTCTTTGTATAATCAGATTTCATTATCTACAGCAGAAACGCATTACACTTATTATATTTGAGGCCAGCTTTCAAATGCTTCACACGAGTTTCAGATTAGTATCAATACCATTCTTTGCACCATAACAAATTTCTATGAATTGGTAAGAGATTTAGGACAATATGGAAAAGGTGTGCTGGATTAATGTACAAATATACGAGTAAAGTAAATAAAGGTATCCCTATAACAGTCTGTTGAGGCCCATAAGGTTGTGTGATGTTGAGGTTCCCACATTTTCTCTAGACAATAGGCTCATAGATGGCGGTGAGGTTGTCAGCCTTACGTCACAGCCGCCCTTTACCCCCAGGAATATTCCTGGTACTCATTTCTGTTAAGAGGCTGATTGGAAAATTCCACATCATGGGGATTCGATCCCGCGACCTTCCGGTTTGTAGCATAGTGTCTCAACCAACTGCGCTATTGTGTACCCCTGCAAATATGCGAGTAGTTGAATTAAACGTAGATGCACTAGACGATTTATTTCAGTAGCCCCTTTTGTTCTAGATAACGTAGAGCTTTTATGTTATTATGGAGATATTCACCTTCAGGGGAGGGAGTACGTCCTTAGTTGCCACTAGTTAGAAGTAGTTTAAACACGATTATGTCACACAAGCTGAAGTTGAAGCTGATTTACAGACATGATGTGGTGCTCTGCATACAATGGCACCTCAACACCCAGACAAGTTACAGAGCGAGTAAACTTTATTTTCTGTGTACATAACTTGGTAACCCTCTCTTACATATCGTGCCTGTTTGAAACTGAAGAGGCTGGTTTACAGGTAAGCATGTGGACTGGCCTCGCCATAGCTCAAGCGGGCAGTCGCTGGCTTCCCATCGCGGCGGCCCGGGTTCGATCCCGGGTCTGCTCAATTGGGATTTGTGGTGGACAAATTGGCGCTGGGACAGGTTTCTTCCGAGTACTTCAGAGTCTCCTACCAATCTTCATTCCACCAATTGCTCCACAATCACCCTCACCTATCATCTGGGGCTGGTACAACAGGCCAGAAGTGGCCGCAGTACAAGGGACTTAGTCCCACCCCACTAGTAATAATAATAATAATAATAAAAAGCATACAGACTTGTATTCGGGGAAAACTCTTTTCGAATCTTAGCCGGATTTATCTCTTCCATGACATATTCATGGGTTTCCTGAGTCCCTCCATGCGGGGTAGTAGCTCGTTTATGCTACGATCCCTTCATTTCAAATTATATCACACTCATCACTCATGTACTGTAGATATATCTAACGCTATGGAGGGTTTTAAAACTAGCTACCTGCTCTGAACGGGTATAGTGCTCACTTAAATGGGCAAAGTAGTCCCAGTCAACGTGCCACATATGTCCAGAAGCCAGTGCCCACTGAGATAAGGGCGAGAGAATGTCTGGGTGAGCATTCAACTTTTAGGGTCAGCTGTCTTGCCTAACACACTAACAGATGCGTTCTACAATCGTTTTTTCGTGAATGATTTACCAGTACTCTTGGAGCATGCACCTCTTTTTCAACAACACATGCATGATGGGGAACCACCTCATTTTCTCCGCATTGCCTGACGTCAACTGAACCAGACTTTTGGTGAACAGAGGATAGGATGTGGAGGCCCACTCAACTGACCTGCACGATCTCCTGACCTTAATCTCATGGGTTTCTGACTGTGGGGACACCTGAAGACTTTGGTGTGTTCAGCGCCGATCAATGACCTTGAGGTATTGTAGCAACGAGTTGAGAACTGCTGCCAGGAGATTCGAGTGAAACGAAGAATTTTCGTTAGAATGTTCACTTCTGTGCAACAATGGGCTGAAATCTTTGTTGAAATTCATAGAAACCACAAAGAGCATCTGTTGTAGAGATTACACGAACATCCCCCATATCTCAGGAAGTATTTGTCTTTGGACATATGTTGACTGGGAATTTTTTGCTCCCCTTTAGTGAACATTTTACTTCAATAAAGCCTGTAACCCATTTTCTTAAATTCTTTATAATCGGGATACAGAACATGTCATAAAATAACCCCCAAATAACCACAAGTCAGTTGTAGAACCGAGAACCAAATTCGAGTGAGTCTCCGGCAGTCATTTATTGTGAGCTGTTGTAAATGATTGTGATTAAGAGAGATTGTACAAGAAGGTTGTAATGATTCCAATCATCCAATGCAGAATCCATTATTATTAGTCATGCAGCAATAAACATTTGAATATATATACAATTGACGTTAATTACCATTATATATTTGTACTGTTAGTACTAACTTCCATTTTCCCTCTCTTACTGTATCTGAAAAAGGGTCTTTCATGACGAACTATTATTGTGTTAGTGAAGAAAATTGCAGGATCTTAGCTACCAGCCTCTTGAGATGTTCTTATTACATTTGATAAATTAAGCGTTCAGAATTGTGGATGTTTAACTTTTACCATTCTCTGTGTTGTATTCTTACACTCCAACCACTGTAACGAAATGTTCTTGTTAAAACTTTTAAAGAAGTTGAAATTTGAAAGCATCAGCCAATAATAACAGATGCTCCTACTTTCTTTGTAGGACTCAGTAAGCTTTTATGGTTATCTTGTTAAGCATGCAACATGTAAACCAAGTTTACGCAGTGTGTAACTATACAGCTCCGGACGTTGGGATCACAAGGTGGAGCTGCGGAGCTCTGACCAGGATTGGCCACGGAATATTTAAGATACGTCTTACAGAAGAGCAGAGCATGTAACACGCATGGGTGAGGAGCATATATACTGTTACGTGTAGGGGTGACAATAGACGGGTTTCGGAGTGGATGATTGGATTTATTGACACCCTATACATTCACACAACTCGGGATTACAGGCAATACAGCGCTATCGCTGTTCTACACAAATTGCAGTTCACTGTTACACACGCACTACTCTTCTCAGTCTTCACTAGTCATATCCTGGGAACGGGTTTATAACAGTCTCCCTGTCACTTCAAATCACATATGAAGTCTTGTTTTCACAGCCCAATTCCCTTTCTTGCCCTTATTCTGCGACTGCCAATTCCGAGGACTTGACCCAGTTCAATTCCTCTGCTCCCAAGCTCATATCCTAGGAGGTTGCTGCGTCGAAACTCGCCTTTCCGCTTCTGACTGCTGTATTCTATACTGACGAACACTTCTTTATGACCACTTCGCACGGACCACGCAAAAAAACAACCTCTATTGCTGAAGCGTGCTTATCGCACCATTGCATAGCAACGGTTGCGGGGCGGGCCACGTATTGTTGAGGTGTGTATACCGTGGGCACATGTTTACCGAGTCGTTGCCTAGCAATGGGTATAGACGTCATATTATTATACATTCTATAATTAATTTATTTTGAAATAATTCAGCATATATGGACCTGACTCTGCTTCCGTCTACATGGAAACTGGTTCAGGGGTTAAGACTGAATCGTTTTAACTGATTCAACTTAATATTACGCATCCTCATCTTTTCTGAAGACGGAAGCAGAATTAACTTCAGAACTGTTACATTTTTAGTAAGAAGATTGTCAGACCGTACGTAGTGACCACGACGTTTAACTCTGATAATTTGTTTTACAATTTCATCTCATGACAAAATTCAGTTTGGAAATAATAATCGACAATTACTACATAGGAATTAATGAGTGAGAGATTCAAATAGTCCTTGTGTGAATTCCTCATGTTTTTTTTTCTCGCAAAGTTACCAGCACTTATCAATTCCGTGTCTGAACCAGTTGTACTGTATTAATAATTTTATACCTCGCTTTGTTCTTTCCAACTGAACTATATGAACTCTTATAAAAACAGTGTAACTGGTACAAAGTTATCACAATATTTTCAGAATTAGAGATGTGTGGAAGTTAATACTTTGATCTGTTATTTGAAGCATTATTCATAGACGAGTAAACTCGTTTATAAAACTTGACTACTCAGACGTATGAGTTCACTATTCCTTTATTTAGAGACGTGGAATTCTAAACTCGTAGAACCAACAATAATTAAACTTGAGAAAGTAGGAACTGTGAGTACAAAGATTAGGGTCCTCTGGGATATGGTACAGCGCACTCTGTTAGATAAGTGGCATGGTTTTGGGGGAACGTCTTCTTCGCCTGCCTTAAAATTTACGCAGCAGATTCCACCGAGAAGAATTTTTCCTAGCCAACATAGCGTCACGTGCTAGAGGAACTGTAATTTGAATTCATAAAATAATTTTAAACCCTTGGCTGTAGCATGACCGCCTCTGTGGTCTAGTGATCATAGTTCCTGCCTACATATCCAGAGGTCCCAGGTTCGATTCCAGACGCTACCAGATTTTGTGAGAAGTAGTAGGTCTGGAACGGGGTCCACTCAGCCTCGTGAGGATAATAGAGAAGCCATTTCAAGGAAATAGCCGTTCCCGTCTAGAAAACTCACATTATCGGTCGTGGGGAACCGTTGCTCTGACCACGTGACACCCTCTATCCGCTAAAGTTGGCGCTAACTTCGCCGACAAACGACGGTAGCTCTGTCGGTATAGTTCTCTTGTGGACTTCAGACCAGGGTGTAACATATTCTGTTACGTCACTCACCGGAACAAGGGCAAAATTGTAATAGCTATTCTAGAAATGCAGATATTAAAATTAACTGAAAAGTCCAGGACACAGTTCTTCTCGACAAGTCGAAATCAGTCGTTTGTTCCAAAATGTCCTCATAGTCTATGGAACGCATAGATTAATTTCCGTGTTCATAGGACCCCGGCATTGAGCCAGTTAAATCCAGTCTAGATTCTTATACTTTGCTGTTGCTATCTATTTTAAAATCGTACCGTCCTCTTTGCCTCAGTCTCCCAAATGATACCTTCCTTTCAGGTTTTCTTGACTAAGATCCTATGTCTATATATATCATCTGGTAATCACAGTTAACATGGGGTCTAAGGCATGAACCATCTTCGATTGCTGTAACGCTGAAATCGTGGGTTCGATTCCAACTCAAGGCATGGATATCTGCATGACTTTATTCTATATTTGTGTTGTTCCGTGTGTACGCAGTGACCTTGTGACGGGCTGATCCCCCGTCCAAGGAGTCCTATCGACTGTGTATAAGATTTAGAAACTGAAAGAGCTACCGAAGTCCAAAAGAAGGACTTTTGATCCATAGATAAATATCTTATCTACCTCATGATTGCTACATCTCAGCATTTTTGTGGCCTTAAAGTTTATATTCACGTAACTTATTCCAACTCTTCACTGTTGTAACTTTTAAATTTATAACTCTGAGCCGTTTATGAACGAGAAGGGTTATATTGAGATATAACAAGAACACGTGACTACAAATACTCAATATTTGGCCTCCATTCAGAGGAGCTTTATTTTGGTGTGCTTTATATTTGAATAGGGAAATTTGTTAATGGATTCTGTAGCCCGGTCCCACTTCGCGCGTTCCGGTTTCCTGTGCTACTGCGCTAATTTTCAATGTGTTTGCATGTCATATTAGAAAGTGCACATTTTGTAAATATGAAGTAGAAATAATTCACGGTCAAGACATGCAGCTTTACATACGATAATCAAGATCAGAGAGACAAAGCTTTAAATAAGATTTGTTTATTTTCTTTTCGATAGGAATGTATCGTGGTAAGTTATCAAAGGAATTTTCGATAAGCAGTTTTTCAAGATAGGGCAATTCCATTTGGAACACTTAACGATATGTAAAATTGAAATGGTTTCTCCAAGTATAATTAGAATGATCAAGTCAAGGAGGATGAGGTGGGCAGGGTATATAGCAAAATGGGGGAGAAGAAGAGTACTTATAGGATATTGGTGCGAAAGCTGGAAGGAACGAAACCACTGGGAAGACCAAGATGTAGGTGGGTGGACAATATTAAAATAGATCTTAGAGAAATAGGGTTTGATGGAATGGATTGGACTGATGTGGAGGACCGGTGGAGGGCTCTTGTGAACAAGGTAATAAACTTACTTACTTACTTACTTACTTACGTACTTACGCTTACTTACTTATTTACTCACTCAAGGAGCTGAGCCCTTCTTGAGGAGCCGCAAATTCTGCAGCTACTCAAGAACTTCCCAGCATTTTATGGAAGCCGAAAGTTCATTACCGTGTTCACAAGAGCCCTCCACTGGTCCCTGTCCTGAGCCATACTATTCTATCCTATCTCTTGAAGATCCATTTTAATATTGTCCGCCCACCTACGCCTTGATCTTCCTAGTGATCTCTTCCCTCCTGGCTTTCACACCAATATCCTGTATGTATTAATCTTCTACCACATTCGTGCCACGTGCCCTGACAACCTTATCCTCCTTGACTTGATCTTGATAATAAACTTTGGGGTTCCATAAAGTGCTGGGAAATTCTTGAGTAGTGGCGGCTTCTCAAGGAGGACTCAGCTTCATGAGTGAGCGAGTAAATTATGCATTTGAACTAAAATTCAGAAAGTTTAGAATGTAATGCTTTGTGAAATATTAAGAAGTAGGCTAATCGAACTAACTTTATGGAGCAAAGTCATTGTTACCTACTTATTATATCTTACTTAACAACTTTTCCGACTGCTAGGAATATATGATATCGTATGATGATTATGATTACTGAATAATGTATAGGAGGGGATGTGGAAGGAACCGGTCGAAGTCTAATGTGAGATTCAAGCCCGGAATTTGCCTTACGGAGCTGAGTAAATCCTTGAAGAATCTCAGACAGTGTAGTCAGTTTTCGGTTCCGGATTTCAACACAGTATCACTGAAATGTGGAGCAGGAATGCTAGTCACTGAACGAATATATCTGGAGATTCTTGCTAAGGGAGCTTAATGTCACTCACCAGTTAAATAATTGTGTTCAGAAGATCCTGCCGCTACACTATAATTTTAGCCATCTGAATCCAGTGTGATTGAACTTTCGTGCTTATAGATATAAGCTTATAGATATATAGATATTTATTTCGAAAAATTATTTTGAGTGAAATGATATATGAAAAGAAAATTAATAGAATATAACTCGGACTTTAAGAAAAAATTAATATTCAAGTTTCAAATTGACGTCCTTTAACTTTCTTCGAATAGTATCTTTAAAACGAGGAAATAACTGTTCTCCTTTTACTGTTGTCAGTGAACTCCTTCAAGCCTGTGTTCAGGCTACCAGTCTGGCTCGGGTGCTTGGCAAGTTGCCGCAATAGCATTGAACTCTAAACGACTTCGGAAGTTTGCAAAAAAAGAACGCTCATACAAAGGACCTTAATTATCACTATAATTCTAAAAAGAAACCATCAGCGTTCTAGGGCAATGAATTAATGATTCTTCGCCTTCAGAGAGAATTCGTCACGGTAGCCGCGAGGTCTAAGGCATGCACTGTCTTCGCTCGCTCGGAAGCCGGGATCGTGGGTTCGAATCCCATTCAGTGCATGAATGTTTAGTGGTTGTTTGTCTGCATTTTTCTGTGTTTGTTTAGATCGCGAGGCCTTGCGACGAGCTGATTACCCGCCCAAGGAGTCCTACCGAAAGTCTAAGATCTAGTAAATATATTAGTGTTTGTAGCAAGCAAAGTAGCTCAATTGGCATGCACTGTCTTCGATCGCTTGGAAACCGGGATCGTGTGTTCGAATCCCACTCAGGGCATGGATGTTTAGTTTGTGTGTGTGCGTTTTTCTGTGTTTGTGTACAGGTAGAGGCCTTGCGACCAGCTGATCACCCGCCCAAGGGGTCCTACCGAATGTATAAGATCCAGAAAACCCGAAGTGAACGGAGATGTTCATGGAGGCAGGCCTAGGCCCACTGGGGCTGAAGTGCCAAAGAAAAAAAAAGACGTTGCAGTTGTTCTTAATTGAACACAAATTAATTAAGATGTATGAGAAAGGAAGGTATATCTCCTAATATTGTTGACTTCGGTACTAGGTGAATGTAAGCTCTCAGCATTACCCTCTGGCCTCTTTACCCCCAGACAAATAACTGCCATTGTCTTTTGGATAGGAGACTTGCTGGACCCTGTAACAAGATTGGACGATGTGGTGAACAGACAAATTTTTTCCCCTGTCGAGAAGCGAACCTCTATTTCTTGGTTGTTCATCTACAACCTATTCGCAATACTGGCTGATCTGTACCGAACCCTGTACTTCATGTTTGTACTGTTTGAATGTATTGATATTAGGAATGATAATTCACGATTCTCAGAGTCTTTCAAGCAATTCTGGAACATAGAATATGCAGTTAACTTGCACAGACTGACAGTGACTCCCGCTTTATAAGCGGAACATTTAAATCAGTTAACTATAAAAGAGCATATATTAAATGTCTAATGAGAGAACATGTTCCATCTGCTAAGTAACTTTTCAGTTATGATTTTTGGACTTTTTTTTTTTGTTTCTTGTGGGGTGAGGGGAGATTGAGTCCACTTGGTACGTCGGCCACTAATTGACCTGCTGTACCAGCCCCGGATGATAGGTAATGATTGTGGAGCAGTCGTAGGAATGAGAATTGGCAGGGAAAACCGAAGTAGCCGGACAAAACCTGCCTCAGTGCCACTTATCCACCAAAAATCCCACATTACCGGACCACCACTGTGGGAAGTTAGCGCATTTTTATTTTAAATTAATAGTACTTTCATCTTAAAACCATGTATGTTTTCAAACGTCAGGATTATTTTCTGACATCTCAACAAAAATAAATCAGGCCTGTGAAATGTCTAATAACGGTAATAATCCTATTTTGAGAACAGTAATAATTCAGGAATTTCTAAACCATTATAAATGTTACATGTAAGTAGGTAGTTCGTGATGTTATCGAGACTAAATGAACTGTAGTTCAGAACTGCTGGAAGGATGCCAGCTACTGCATGTGTTGCAGCAATCTTATCCTTGCGGCTACATGTCAAGCGACATAGCAGTCCCATTCGTCTGGTCCCACGGGAGCAGATACGAACGAAACACGAAATTCCACGATTTCAGATCGGTTTGTTCAGATTTGTACTTACCCTCCTTTTTTGTGCCGACACAACACTGTAGTGTGAAGCCATAGAGATCTTTATAAAATCTCAACCTTAACAAGAATCATTAGATATGTAGGAAGCAAATTAAAACGGACAAGTTCTTCAACAACAGTTATTCTCACAGAATTACAATTTGTTAAATATTAGATTGTCCTCTCGGCTGTTTATTTAGGTCTACTCTTACTTCAACATTAGCGGCCTCCGTAGTCTAGGGGTAACCTTCCTACCTCATGACTCAAGGTACGCGGGTTCAAACCCGGCGGAGGTCGTGGAATTTTTAAGAGCGGAAAAATTCAGGGAACAAGTCCTCCGGGAGGGACTTTAAGCCGTGGATCCCGTGTCGTAGCTTTACGGCACGTAAAAGAAGCTCATGTCTCTAGGAGACCTGAGCAAAATTAGGCAAAATGTTTCCCGCCCAAGTAGTTTCCAATGCCTCCGGTAGATGGGGACGTTATCGGGTACCACTGCCAGTAGAGGGCCGACCTCGCTGGCAGAAAGGGGGAGATAGCGGGCACCAGTATCGGTAGGGTATGGCGACAGTAGAAATTAAAGGGGGACGTACAATAGACTGTCAGTCGCGATGCATGGGGAAACCCACCCGCTCTATACTGAATAACTGAATACTTCAACATTCACCATAAACTTTGAACAAGTTTCAGTCTTTTACTTTCGATAAGTTTTGCTTACTCTAGGCGTTTCATGTTACTGGTTTTATATCCTACGTTCCATTACAAGAGCTCTGTCCAATGAAAGCCAACTGACGTTTTGGAGGAACATACTGTCTTCGTATTCATGTTAGAAGAGTGAGCCAAGAAAAAAATAAACGGAAACAGGTGCAAGAGAGTGAAGGTTGTCACCACCAGTATTCCTGTGAGTGGTTAGACGGCTCGAGGGGAATACAGGGGAAGCACTTTTCAGTGAGGAGTACAAGTGCTCGAGAGTATTGTTGAGAGAGGTGTGTGGGAATGATTCTGTGGTACATCTTTCCGTGGCCTCAGTATAGTAAATAAATATCACTTCGTGCTACACCTTCACGCTCTTGTACGTGTGCCTTTATTTGAGTTATATGTTCATTGTTGCATACTTTACAGGAGGACTTTAATTGTTTTTTGCATCCTGTTGTGTATTTAATTAATATTAGAGTTAATTTTACCGACCACACAACATATTATTACACTACATGTTTCGACCTCAAGAGGTCATCCTCAGATGTATGAACACAGCTTTATAATTACACGCAATGACATTTGTCTTTTCACTTATTCGATCCTGTATCTTATTCAGGCCCACGCTCAATAATAAATTTTAACTTTTGACATTTAGAATAATATTTTAACTTGTGTTTTGTGAGACGAGCTTGATATATTATTGAGCGTGGGCCTGAATAAGATACAGGATCGAATAAGTGAAAAGACAAATGTCATTGCGTGTAATTATAAAGCTGTGTTCATACATCTGAGGATGACCTCTTGAGGTCGAAACATGTAGTGTAATAATATGTTGTGTGGTCGGTAAAATTAACTCTAATATTAATTAAATACACANACAGGAGGACCTCGAGGATTCAAAAGAGTCTTCCTGTTAAGATATTAGAAAGACGAGATAAAAGAGCGTACAGCGTTTTGGAAATCTCTGTATTGTTTTGTCTGTTTGCAGCCCTCAAGACGCATAGTGGTGACCCATTCGACTCCCTTCCTAAAAGCTTTTGGTACGAATTTTCGTCCCCATTCACTGAGTCATATGACGATCTGACAGAGCCGGAGCCCAGAACCACGCCGGATCCATTACCGTTCTTCGAGGACCACGCCAATTCGACGAATGTGACGACCCAATTGGGCAGCGCAGTGTTTCTGCACTGCAAGGTGCAGGATCTGCGGGACAGAACCGTGAGTTACGCTGTTCTTCAGCTTCATATTATTCTCGCTGTCTGTTTCTTATTTTCTTTTCATTTTTACGAAATATTTTATCGAAACGTCATGTCATGCATTTAAATAAGTTCTACCAATACAAATGTATGTATAGAAAATAAAAAACTTAACTCCGTGGCCTATATTCCTCAAACGAAGTATACCGACCGAGCGACAGCCGCTTGTCGGCGAAGTTAGTACCACCTTTTACGGATAGAGGTTGTCACGTGCTCAGCGTAACTGATTCTCACGGCCGTTAATATCGGTTTTCTAGACTGGAGCCGCTATTTCCTTGAAACTGTACAAACAACGAAACAAACTCCGTGGTTTTAGTCCACAAGCGAACTATACCGACCGAGCGACCGCCGCTTGTCGGCGAAGTTATTGCCAACTTGTGCGGATGTGTCGCGTGGTCTGCGCAACAGATCCCCAGGATGTTAATCTCGGGTTTATAGACCGGAGCCGCTATTTCCTTGAAATATTTCCTCAATTATCCTCGCGGGGCTGAGTGGACCCCGTTCCAGATCCACTACTTCTCAGAAAATTTGGCAGCGCCGGGAATCGAACCCGGACATCTGGATCTGTAGGCAGGAACCCAGACCATTAGACCACAGAGGCTGTCCGATCAATACAACTGTGTGTATAAATAATTATTTTTTCAGTTAATACGCTACTTATTTTGGCCTATCTGGCAGTTATCTGACTAATCTTGCGTTTGGTATTCACACGTGGTTTATCTGCTGTACATTGGTCGGTGTTCACAGTTGGAGTCTAGATATCGTGACAGCTACAACAATTGTATTGTTCTTGAGAAAATGTTTTTTTATTTCGTTCTTTTTCTACTCCTGTCTTTCTTCTCTGATATCTCATAAAGGAACATGTTTCCTGTACAGTCTTTGACGTCTTAGATGCGCAGGCAGTTGCAAAAGTAGATGTGTGAATCTCGCAGAAAAAACAGAGATTGCTTGAAAGTATGACTTATCTTTCATTTCCAAAATGCATTTCTTTGCCATTATTTGATTGGAATACTGCTTTTATAAATAACATTTCTTACAGTGTTCAATTAATTTCTTACTCAAAGATCTATGGTTCCTTTCCTCAAGAATCATATAAGTACAAGGAGATGTATTAGCCTCTTAATAATGTGCATCTGTTACAAATAAGATATTTAAATGTATATAAAGTATGCAGTCTGCACAACAATAGTCTCTATTTAGAAAACAAAAAAGATACTACTGTATCAACATTTGTTTATGTTGCGTTTGTAAAAACAAAATCTAAGGTCTAGTGGCCAGAGTTCCTGGCTACACATCCAGAAGTATCGGGTTTGATTCCCGGCACTACCAGATGTTTCTGAGAAGTAGTGGATCTGGAACGGGGTTCGCTAAGCATCGTGAGGACAATTGAGGAGCTATTTCAAGGAAATAGTGGTTCCGGTCTAGAAAACCGAGATTAAAGGCCGTGGGAATTTGTTGCGCTGACCACGCGACACCCTCTATCCGCTAAAGTTGGCACTAACTTCGCCGACAAGCGACGGTCGCTCGGTCAGTATAGTTCGCTTGCGGACAATAGGCCAAGGAGTTTCGGAGTTGATACAATAGTGTCTTCTTTGTTTTTAAATACAGAATATTGATTTGTAGACTGCATACGTTATATACCTTTATATACCTTAAATGTATTTAGACATTTTGACGACAAACGAAATATAACAGAATCATATATGAGATTGCAGACAGATGTAATATCCACTACAACAATGAACTCTGTAATGTAACTTCACACTGGAGTTAAAACTGGTATGTAGTTGGTTCACGGTATGATTTGAAACAGTTCCTTGTTTTGTGTGCACTATATTTACGGGATTTATGTCAGAGGCCCTGGGAACGGAGGTAGCTCCCAGGGACACGTATTCAGACAGAACTAGACGCAGGTGTGAGAAGTATCAGAGGCGAAGAGGAATGAATCCGCTTTGCATTGCTGCAGTATGCATAATGTATGCAGTAGAATGCGGTCAGGCATTGTGGAAAAGAAGACAGAGTTTGAATGACCGGAATTTCAAGGACATGAAAGAAAGAAGCAAAAAAAAAAAGGCTTCCTGGATACAAATTCCGCAGTGAGAAATCCAGGCAGGCAGAATAGACTGAACTCTCTTACATTAACTAAAGCATGATATATTTAGTCTCTATGGAAAAGCTGTGAAATTGAAACTTCTATATTATTATATTATTATCACGTAATCTTATTGTTAGAAAAGGGGTATACAGGACACAGAAAATAATAAATTGGAAAATGAAAAAGGAACTGAGTTATGCACCGAGGAATGAAAACAGAATTAAAGGAACATGTTAGTAGTAAATAAACTTATTGAAGAGGTTGGATGAGAGAACAAATAATGGGTCTCGTCATAATGGAATATGATCATTTGCTAGGCAACGGCTAGGCAAGCCGCTGCTTGGCAATAGCTATTGTATACTTGTTTATTTTTCGGTCGTTACATATAAGTGTGTCTGAGTGCCACAATATACAGTATATATATGTTGGAAAATATGTAATATTTAGTTATATGTAATTATAAAAGCCAGAGACACTAGCATAGAACAAAACTTCTCTGTGCTGCATTTTTCTGACACATAAACGTTACAAATATAATCTATATTCACTTTCACCGTTGATAAATCAATCATAGTGGTGTATACAAAACTATAATTTTGCCTGTGGTTCTGTATGGGTGTGAAACTTGGTCTCTGACATTAAGGGAGGAACATAGCCTGAGGACGTTTGAGAACAGGGTGTTGAGAAGAATATTTTGACCGGAGAGGGATGAAGTGACTGGAGGTTGGAGAACACTGCATAATGAGGAGCTCCATAATTTGTACTCTTCTCCAAGTATAATTAGAATGATCAAGTCAAGGAGGATGAGGTGGGCAGGGCCTGTAGCATGAATGGGGGAGAAGAGGAATGCATATAGGGTATTGGTGGAAAAGCCAGAAGGAAAGAGACCACTGAGAAGACTAATGGACAATATTAAAATGAATCTTAGAGAGATAGGATGGGGTGGCATGGATTGGATTAATCTGGCTCAGGATAGTGACCTGTGGAGGGCTCTTTGAACACTGTAATGAACATTCGGTTTCCGTAAAATGTTGGAAAATTCTTGAGTAGCTGCAGATTTGGCTTCTGCTAAAGAGGGGCTCATCTCCATAAGTAAGTAAGTAAGGGGTGTATTGGTGTGTTTGTTATATAAAAGTTTTCGTTTGAAGAAAATGAACATACATTATATGTGTATTAAGAAATATTACGGTATATGGCAACTGAAACTATGTAAACAGTCAATTCAAAGCGCGTTTCGTTGGGTAGTAGGAATGGGTATAAGATAAATTGGATATACAATCAAACAATATCAATTGCAGCTGCGTTCTCTCAGTCTGATATGATTTATTCTAGGCTTGGTAATGCATTGCACATTTTTTACTTAATAAAATTTTGCCCAGTTATGAAGGTCCCATTACTCTTGTAAAATAGTTGATGTCAGTCATGTTGATGGATTTCCCAGCTAACAAGGATACTTAATTACCCTACTAGTGACATATACAATCAGCCATAATTTGCCGTCCTCATTAAATGCCTCAATAAATACCGGGGAGGGGGTTGTACTTGAAAGAGGAGTCCCTTAAAATGATTATCAAAAGGTTCAGAATTATACATGTACTTAAAGAGAATATGCAGTGAACATATCCGCAGAATATTGAAAAGTAAATACCGTCCCGTGTTGCCTATGTAACGGGATTATAAATTCACCCAGGTCTCGGATTTAGCGAATAAGTTTACTGGCCAATCTCTTCTACAATTCCCAGTACAATTATCAACCACTTATAACGTCGTCAAACGTTTCTTGTAACACTGCTATAGTTACTTTTTGCACCGCTGATCTCGGTTAAGTCTTCATGTCCCTCGGAGCTACCTGAAGACTGGCTGCTCCTCTAAGGTCAGTTACAAACTGCAAATTGCTAACTTCACTCGTCTGCCAAGTCCAAGTCACTTTGCGACTGACGGTCGGTCAGTCAGTCAGTCAGTAAGTCTTGGTGTCGAGCCCCATCTGGGGCTCATGACCAGATATTTAATATTACAATTCGACAGTTAGGTCTTGTTTCTGTGGGGCGCCCTCTCTCACGAGAGGACGGGTCTGTCTTTTGAATATGCTGCTGGCCCTTGCCAGCTCTAATTCAAGCCAAGTCCAAATCCAAGTCACATTGCGACTGATGTTCACTCAGTCAGTAAATCTTGGTGTCGAGCCCCATCTAGGGCTCAAGATCAGATATTTATTACTGTTTGGCATTTACGGTCTTGTTTTTGTGTGGCGCCCTCTCTGACGAGAGGACCGGTCTGCCTTTTGTATATGCTGCTGGCCATTGCCAGTGCAGTCATTCTCGGGTCTGAGTCCGAGGATGACTACACTGGCAAGGCGTGTTGAAATTGGAGTCTTTTATAACCTGCTTTCGGACGGAATAGAGAGCACCATGTAGGAGTCTTTGGTCTCGACCGCTGTTATGCAAAGAAACTTTTGTTGTCATTTCATCTCCGGGGTAAATAAAGTCACGCAAAATATTATTTCATATTGTCATATTCAGTTTTACTAGAACTATTACGGCCTTATCTAAAAGTGTGTGTTATTATTAACCTTTGAATTTTACTTTTGAAAACATCCTACTGTATTTTTAGCTACTACGCAACGGTTTATATACTAACAATGGCAGTAGAAAGTGTGTTAATTTTTATCGAAAGCATTAATCTCAACAAAATGATCAGTTTATTTTCACATTATCCATAGTCCAAATTTTTGTCTGGGACGAAATTTCGGTTCAAAAGTGGGTACTAATTCCAATGATTGTGCCTAATAAAACGGGCTTTTTGACTCAGGAAGGAAAAAGCACAGTCTACGAAACGCTGCCCGAAATAAAATTACAATGATGTATAATGTAGGAAAAATTTTGGCTGTTTCATTTTTTATTGCTAGTGAGGTGGGACTAAGTCCTTGTACTGCGGACACTTCTGGCCTATTGTACGAGCCTCAGATGATAGGTGAGGGTGATTGTGGAGCAATTGGGGGAATGAAGATTTGCAGGGAAAACCGATGTACTCGGAGAAAACCAGTCCCACAGCCACTTTGTCCACCACAAATCCCACTTGACTAGACCCGGGATCGAACCAGGACCGCCGCGGTGGTAAGCCAGCGACTAACCCCTTGAGCTATGGCGCGGCCCAGCTGGTTGTTTTATTAATATACTGTCTTCACGAACTTTTAGATTAATCTCACTTATTTCTTTGTCTATTTTTGATACCAAAGAATGAAGGTAATTTACTATTTTGTGCTTTCCGTATGCGTTTATTACTCATTGTATAAAAATGTTGTAGGCAATAATACAGTAAACCTTTTTGCAATCAATGAAATGAGAATAGTTGATTTCAGTTTCGTAAATTTAAGTTTTATATCTAAATTAAAAATTTATTTCATTAGTCGCAAATGTATTGTTTGCTTGTAATCATGATATTGTGGAAAACGATAAAAGAAATTTCGTGTAGTTAAATCCGTTGGAAATATCTGCTAATATTATTCCTCTGTTTAATTAAACTCTACACCATGAAGGCTCAGGTGGGATTTAATGCATAATTAGTTACCAATTTCAGTACTGGACTGGCGTGAATGATTGTCTTCACGCTCCGGCCGCTTTACATTTGGGAGAAATCCCTTCAAAGCCCATAGGATAGGAGACTGGATAAGTCCTGGCTTCTATATGGACGTAATTTTGAAGACTTTCTGCTCTACGAAGTTCATGTCTTAGCTAATAACTACACTGGGAATTCTTGCTATGTTCGTAGCTGAAATTCTATTCCACTTTAAGTTCCCGAGAATATTTAGAATCTGTTACTAATGAAACACAGTAAAGTGAAAATTACATAATTAAGACCAGGTCATATGAGTTTTGAAGTTTTCTCGGTGGTAGAAGTTTAGATTGTGTTCTTGTGGTTTGTTGCACCGTGCAATCGTTTGAGTGGTTACCCACATTTTGTATATCCTGCTGCCCCCATAATGAAAACAGCAGGTGAAAACGACGATAATCTCTTACAAGGCTACACGGTGTCACAGCTAATCTACGAACCAATCACTTTTCATTGGAGTTATATGTGATCACATTCTGGTGTTTTGTCTGAAATCTTGTAAAATTTAATTTATTTAATAATTAAATTTTGGGATCCACAACATAAATTATTTAAGAATTATGTCTAATGTCATATAACGCCTGTACAGTACATGTCAACCGACGTTTCGGAGGAACTAATGGCTTCCATATTCAGAGTCAAGATAGGAATTTTCACAACCACTGCTCTGAGAGCCTCAAATCCTATGAAATTTCCTTTTGTTATAGAGTAAAGCTATCCAGTTTCTTGAGATACAATATTTGTCGTTAGAGAGTCAGCCATGGAAAACTATTAAAGCTGTAGAATATGTGATTTCGTGGAAAGTTTAGAATGCAACACCACTTAGTAGGGTGTGTCACTTAACTCGTTAAGTATAGCCTAGCGGCCTCCGTAGTATAGGGGTAACCTTCCCACCTCATGACTCAAGGTACGCGGGTTCAAACCCGGCGGAGGTCGTGGAATTTTTAAGGGCGGAAAAATTCAGGGAACAAGTCCTCCGGGAGGGACTTTAAGCCGTGGGTCCCGTGTCGTAGATTTACGGCACGTAAAAGATCCTCATGTCTCTAGGAGACCTCTGAGCAAAATTAGGTAAAAAGGTTCCCGTCCAAATAGTTTCCAATGCCTCCGGTAGATGGGGAAGTTATCGGGTACCACTGTCGGTAGAGGGCCGACCTCGCTGGCAGAAATGGGAGATAGCGGGCACCAGTATCAGTAGGGTATGGCGACCGTAGAAATTAAAGGGGAACGTACAATAGACTATTAGTCGCGGTGCATGGGGAAACCCACCCCCTCTATACTGAATAACTGAATAAGTATAGCCTATATTGTAATGTATGTCAAGGAAATGGGTAGCTTTACTCTGTATTGTAATAACAATGAATTAAATTAAAGAAGTGCTGCTGTTGGTCAGCAATGTTAACAAATGGCAGGACATGTGTTCTCTCCTAGTGTCATATTCGAAAGTTGTAGGTCTGTAAGCAATACTCCGGAAGTGGAGTATCTACGTAGTTCCAGGCATGGGGATTGCTATCATGCTTGTTCACAAAGTAAAGTTTTTACGGAATATCAGAAGAACACATAGTCTTCCGATATGGAGATATGGGGTGTTGAGAAACCTTCAATACTTTTTGCACTTTTAATTGTTTTCGATGTTTCAGAGATTTTGGTCCTTTTAAGACTAAGATTACTGTTTAGAATAATGTCCATTTTTATGTACGAACAGATTATCGTAAATGTTTACGTTACTTGTCATCTTTAACCTACGTGGAGAACGCATATAAAAGCTTAGAGAAGACAACTAGAGCTCAAAACGAGAAATATGAATTGGTTAATCGACGAAGAATCACAGCTATCTCTTGAAAACAAAGTAATCATATACAAAACAATAATCAAACCAGTCTGGACCTACGGGATAGAGTTATGGGGATGCAGCAAACCTTCCAACACAAAAATTCTCCAAAAGTTCCAATCCAAAATGCTAAGAAAACTAGTTAAAGCTCCCTGGTACGTATCAAACGCTACCTTACACAATGATCTAAGCATACCATATGTAACAGAAGATATCAGAGCCTACGCGGAGAAACACAAAAACCGGACCACTCAAAACAACAACCAACTAATAAGAAACCTCTTCAACCAACCAGCAACAGAAAGAATACTAAACAGAATGTGGCCAGAGGATCTCATTAGATAAGCACCAGAGAATCATCGGAGGATGATACCTGCTTCAATATTACACACACCCATCCCTTTCACTAATTACTCTATTTATGTATATTGAGTAGATTGTAAAATAAAAATAAAAAACTTGTCATTTTTATTATTAACAGATTTTAAATTTCAGCTTGTAATTGGGAAATATTATTTTAAGCCTCTGAAATATATTCGTAACAGTAAGATGTCTATATATATATATAGGTGGGTGAACAATATTAAAATGGATCTTAGAGAGATAGCATAGGATGGTATTGATTGAATTAAACTGGCTCACAATAGAGACCAGTGGAGGGGTCTTGTGAACACGTTAATGAACCTTCGGTTTCCATAAAATGCTGGGAAATTCTTGAGTAGCTGCAGAATTGGCGGCTCCTCAAGAAAGGCTCAGCTCCATGAGTATATATGAGTATGAGATGTCTGTACAGGTATAAGGACCAGTAAAGTTTGAGGAACTGTACTGGGAATACACGTGTACTCTAAAATCATCTTGTGAGAGAGTCACATTATGGCGAACAGTCGCACATTGGCGGAGCTAACGATCAACGTTTGAAGACCTGCTCGATTTCCATCATCAGAATCCATTACATCTACCGACAGCCTCAGAAGATGTTAGTGCGTGTATTCCCCGCGGAAGCTTTACGTCATATACGCTGCGTCTTCTCTTTAAGTGCGCCTTTCTGCTATTAAATTTCAAGAGAATTCCCTCTCTAGTAGAGGAATGCTGTTCCATTCTTATGTAATAAATCAAAGTTAATTACTAATGTAAGCGGGGGCACAAGTTAGCGTAGTTGGTTGAGGCACTATGCTACAAGCCGGAAGGTCGCGAGTTCGAGTCACGATGAGGTGGATTTTTTCAGTCGACCTAATCCTTCCAGCCGCACTACGGCACTGGGGTCGACTCAGCCTCTAACAGAAATGAGTACCAGGAATCTTCCTAGGTGGTAAAGGGCGGCCGGAACGTAAGGCTGAATACATTACCGCCATCTATGAGCCAATTTTCTACTGAAAATGTGGGAACCTATGAGCCTTCACGTCCTGTTACAGGGTCCGCTTTACTAAAGTAAGCTCTTGTGTCTATTATTTGTATCTTGTTTTCCGTCCGTAATGCAGCAATAAAAATTTAAATTACACTAAAACACGTTTAATTCACTAAGAATTCACTGAACATACATATTTTTAGTGATATTTTAAACATTTAATGAACATTTTAGTGAATTAAATGCTGATTAGTGTCGTTTAAAGTTAAGTTTTTGCACTATAGACGGAAAACAAGACTACAAATGATACGTCATACTCACTACCATGAAGAGTGCAGATTGCCAGTACGCAAGACTTCACGCTGATAGCAAAGCGTTTCATGTCGATATTGCCTTGACAGATTCCAAAAATCTTCGGCAGGCAAGTTCGGCGATGCCCCTTTTTCTTCAGTATATGCTACTGGTTGTCTCTGCTAAAGAATTATATTTTGCATAAACTATCTTTGAACGAGCCGGTCACGGTATCCGAACGACTTCGCTCGCTCGGAAGCCGGGATCTTGGGTTCGAATCCCATGCGAGACATGGTTGTTTGTTGTGTATATGCGTTTATTCTATGTTTGTGTTGTCCTATGTTTAGACAGAGGCCTTACGACGAGCTGATCACCCGTCCAAGGAGTCCTACCGTCTGTAAAAATGACTATGAAACTGAGAAATCAGTCCTAAGCTCAAAAGTGGGAGCGAGAGGAGAGAGAGAGGGTCTGAGAGAGAGTGTGTGAGTGAGTGAGAGAGAGAGTGAGTGAGTGAATGAGTGAGTGAGTGAGTGAGTGAGTGGGTGGGTGAGTGGGTGAGTGGGTGAGTGAGAGAGAGTGTCTTAGAACGAGTTCCTAATAGTTCGTAATTACGAAACGTAATACTAAAATTTAAGAACCGGATAATGATACATACACTTTAACATAGTTTGCACTGTTCCACTCTTTTCGTTTCCTACGTTATATGAGTGCACGCGGGACGTATTTTTAAACGCAGTGGGGGAAATGATAAATCGTGACAGTGCATTGAATTTTTTATCAACGATGATCCCTTTTTGTTTGCGATACTCAAATGTGGCCATCTTTCGTCACCTATACAAATCTGCTTTCATATCTCAAGAGTTTTATTCGCCCTTACTCCAGAAACTTTTTTGTAGATATCTTCCGGACGTCCACACGTCTCCTCCCATGTATACAGTGAACATAGTTGCCACTGGAAATTTCTGATGCTATATTAAATGCAGATATTATTTGCAGTATAATCAGAAATTATACGAGCCGAAATAGCATAGCCGGTATAGCGACTGGCTACAGGGTGGACGACAGAGGGTTCGGAGTTCGAATCTCGGTAGGATCAAGAATTTTCTCTTCTCCAGGTTCTTCAGACCGACTCTGGGTTCCACCCAACCTCCTAGCCAATGAGTACCGGGGACTCTTTCTCCGGGAGTAAAACAGCCGGGACGTGAAGCTGACCACTCACCTCCAGCTAGTGCTGAAGTCAAGAAAATATGCATCTATATATCCACTCCGCCATACACCTTTATGGCGTAGTGCTTAATTAGTTAAGAACAGGGGCAACTTTACCTTTTATCTTACCTTTATAATCTGAAATTATATAACTAATATTAGTAAATCAGTATGTGTTTAAAATTTCGAGCCTACTGATTCGGTCGCTCGATAAATATCCCTTGATACATATCGAGGCGGACACTCTCTGTTATAAAATTGGGCCTATGCGTAATTTTCGCGGAACAAGCCAACAAGATGTGTGTTCCCCATAATAGCATTTCCACGAAAATTGTGCTCTGTTATAAATGTTATCAAGGGACATTTTCGTCTCGGAGCTCCTTAATAAATCCGCTTGGTTGAGTCTGCAGACGCCCATTTCCTGACGCCGTGAATATGCGGCTACTGAAGTTATATGAAAAAGACAATATTCCGTTAATTTTATGAAGAAAATTGAATCTAATAAATTGGCTGGTTAAAACGTGGAGCATTATGCGCGTTATTTTAATAGCTGTAATTTGTATATAAGAATCATAGCGCAAAGGAGAAATAGAATATAATTAATAGCACAATACACGTAATTGTATCAAATAACATTAACGCAACACGAGATTCAATATTTTAAACAAGAAATTCTGGAAAGAACTAACCTCCTAAGTTCCTTTGCTACAACACGGATTGCACAGAGAACGATGAATACAACAATTACTCTCCTGTTGCATATGTATTCGTTGCCGCGGAAACGCTCTTATAGAACCGTTTTCCATCATCGACAGAAGAATACACATACAGACATAGAGAAGAGAGAGATTTATGAAGTATTTTGTTGAGATAGGTTCAGGTGCGTACAGCAAGTATCATAAAAGTTTGTTCAGCTTTAAAAATTCATGGGGTGATACATAGACAGACAGACAGCAAGGAGATCGAATAAAGACTACTTTAATATTTTTTCAGAATAAAGAGGAAGTAGACTGAAAGTACGAATCTGATACTGTTGAACAGAAACCTTTAGTTTAGAACCAACAAATTTCTTCTGGTTCCATTTGAAACTTCGATCCTTCTAGGATGAATCCCCAGCGACCTGTATCACGATACACTAGGGCACACGAATTTTCTGCCGAAAAATATTTTAGCAACAGAACGTCCATAAATATTTATAGCAAGCTTATATTTTATTGATGCTCGTGTCAGGTCCAATAACACAGCTTACTGCATCTGTACATTCTATTTCTTATTCCGAATTCGGCGTAATGCCAGTGTGAAAATATATATGAAATGTCACTGACCTAGAAGATTTTGATACTATTTAACGGAAGGTTGACTAAGAGCTTACACGTACACTGCAGTGATGATTACTAAACATATTTTTTAAAATTATTATGATAAAACACTTCAATTTTTCTGTCCCCATCAAATAATTTTATTTGTTAAGATTTCATTTACACCCTTAATTTGACACAAAAACTATTTATATGAAATGAGGACTACAAAGGAAACCTGTACCAGATTTATAGTTACACCGACGTTGGTTATGAGGTCCACTGTCTTCAAGGAGTTACTCAATGTGGTTTGGTAGATATTTTCACTTGTGTGAGTTACTACAGACGCTGTTTGGATTGGTAACGATATTTATTGACCAGTTACATTTGTAACTACAAGTAAATATAACATTAACGCTAATTTATACACTTTACAAATCACTACACCACGTGGTAAGCATTTTCGATCTGCTGTGTCTTCACCAGTCGTTCCTGACAACGGCTTCTGACAATGGTGATTCTTTAACTGCACCAACCATGTCTTCTCTGCCCATGCTCCCTTACAGTTGACTAATATCTAAACTTATCTAGGTTATAAAATATCAGCTCGGATCGAAAGAAAACGCCGTTCATTTCCGTGGGAACGTGTTTGTTTGCGAAGGTGTTACCCAATAACGGGTCTACACGCTACAATATTATCACGTATGAGGGGTTCCGTGACTAATAATAACGGGTTCTGGTTTGGATGATTGGATTTATTGGCATTACTACTCGTATTACAATTAGAATCAATTATAACAGCTCACAGTCAGTGGTTGTCTGACCCTGACTCCGTTCCTTATTGGACTACGAGTGTCTTCTCTTCTACTGTGACTGACTTAGTTTTGATTTACGAATCGGTCACTTCTTCAGCTTTCGTTGTCCTCTGGTTAACACCCCACAGCTGAATAATCAACTTCCGAATTCTCTTATGACTACGTCCAACATTTTATCTGTTACTGATTCATTGCTGCAGGAACTTGCTTCCCGAATCGTCACAAAATTAAAATGTTATTCTTCGGGGACTTCCTGTAGTCCGGTAGATTAATTACTATTGCTTCGAAGAAACATTCTGCTTCCTTCTACGCTGAATATGGAGGCATGGGATTACTCCGAATATATGACTTGAAGTTCTCACAGCAGTGGTTACGAAGTGTCCAATCTTCTGGGTTGCAACGCCGCGTGTTCTGTGACTGTCGGACCGATAACCTGGCTGAGTTTCAAAGGACTACACGGCATCATATCTCAGAAGACAGATATCTTCAGGCCTTTCCGAAATTTTGTAATGATTTGTACGAGGTGAAGTCACTTCCCAGGAGGAGAAATCGGAACATTTTCTTTCTCTGTGACTGTCGTCACTTTAATTTCCTGTTCCAACACAAATTCAACGACCATATTTCATAACCGCGAACGTTGAGCTTAAAATCCTGATTTTATCCTAACAGCGTCCTGGTGAGTAGTCCTGGAAGTTTGTACTGCAGAGGACAGTACCGCCTCAATCACTGTGTAGTTACGTTTGTGAAAATAGAACACGTTCAAATCGTTCTCATGCACTACATGCCTTTTGGTAAACCGCAGTAAGTAATTTGAACAAATGGCGTTTTGTTATGTCAATAAAACGATCAATTTGTTACTTTCGGAATAATGGAACAGTTCCATTTCATAGATTTACTGTTATCCGTTGTGTAATATTTCCCTGTGTCCCCATCTATCTACCTTTAGGCGTAATGATCATTTTTATTGTATGTGTTATTTAATTCCATCACTTCCATGTTCGGACTCCATTCAGTTATCATTGATTTAGGCGTGTATAGATGAAAGAATTAACGATTATAATTAATGTTTGAAATATGACGTAAAAAGGTAAAACTATCCCTGTAACAGGCCGAGGAGGCCAATAGATTTGTGAGACGTCGAGGCTCTCACGTTTTCTAGATAACCGGCTCACAGATGGAGGTGAGGTTGTCAGCCTTACGCGCCGCCCGCCCTTTACTTCCCAGGAAGATTCTTAGTACTGATTTCTGTTAGAGGCTGAGTCGACCATAGGGCCATAGTGTGACTGGAAAATTAGGTCAATTGAAAATTTTCAATGACATCGGGAAACGAAACCACGACCTTCCGGCTTATAGCATAGTGCCCTCTAAAATATAAGGTCAACTATGTAAAATTTTCTTTAACCACAGTGTTTAATAAATCGGTTCAAAACGTGCTTTTGTGCCATTTGAACGTGTAACACATATGAAGATTATGGTTAGCTATGTCAGTATAGCAATGGGCCGGGATAACCCGGTCAGTTATAGTGACAGGCAACGGCTGTATGTCCGGGATTCGATTCCCAACATGGGACGAGGTTTTTCTCTAATCCACTTCACAGCGTTCAGACCGGTTGTGGGGCCCACCCACACTCCTATCCAGTAGATACCGGGGGCTATTTCCCCGTGCATATCGCCCGGGGCCGTGATGCTGGTCACTTACCTCTAATTAGTAGTACCGAGGTCAAGCATGACCTTCACTCTCCCATACGTTTTCATGGCATAGTGCTTATTTAACTAAGCACAGGGGCAACTTTACCTTTGCTTGTATATCAGTATATTCTATAGGGGTTTGATTCCTGGCAGAGGGAGTGAATTATTTTCGTCAGCGAGTCCAGATTGGCGCTGTTGAGTATCCAGCCTCAGACCCTGTTGCATTAGGAGTTAAGCGCCCAATGCATGAAACTTAGGAAATACCGTGGCCTATTTTAAGGCGTATGTCGAAATTCATCTGGAAGATTGCAGGATATTCATCAGTAACGTGTCACAATAGCAAATTTTCAACTGAAGATCGAAATGAATACTTTTGAATGCAGATAGAGTATTCTTCCCTTGATCACCCGGTATTTCTGTATATTTATCTATCAAACTTCGTGGTTCTTAGTCCGAAAGCGAAGTATACCGACCGAGCGACCGCCGCTTGTCGTCGAAGTTAGTGCTAACTTTAGCGGATAGAGGGTGTCGAGTGGTCAGCGCAACGAATCCCCACGACCGTTAATCTCGCTTATCTAGACCGGAACCGCCATTTCCTTGAAATAGCTCCTCAATTATCCTCACGAGGCTGAGTGGATCCCGTTCCACACGTACTACTTCTCAGAAAATCTTGTAGCGCCGGGAATCGCACCCAGGACCTCTGGATCTGGAGCCAGGTACTCTTGCTACTAGACCCCAGAGGCGGTCTATATATTTATTTATTTTAGTTTATTTAGCAACAGTATTTGTATAATAAAATGCTACGATGATTAGTGAATGAAGAATTTGAAAGAATAAAGAAGGGACTTGTCGTGGCCCAATTCACCATATTATCCTGAATTTTATGAGAGGTCTGTGACAAACATTAGTAAGCCTAGTCGGTCTTTGGGTCAAGAATGAACCGGGGACTTCCTGAATATGAAACAGGAGTCCTACCAACCTGTTCGCGACTTTCGGTGGTGTCACTGTTGATATTGTAACATTATGAATTAAATTTTGCCGCTGCTAGGCAACGACAAACTAAATACTTTTTCGCAGCAACGGATGCGCGCGCAACTCTGACTCAACCCTGAACAAGACAGCCATTATAAGGAGTGATAGTGACATAATGAGTTGAGGACTAGTTATGAGATGTATTAGAAGCCAGCCGCCGTCCAGTGAAAATGCGAGCACCGAAGTAGAAAATCATATATTGTTAGCAACCTTAACTTAGCGGCATTTGGTGAAAACCGTTACCGAGCAACGACTAACGAAGCCTATAATATACTGGGACATGGCTATAGTGATTTGCCAAGTGTGTAGATTGGCGATAGGGTTATAATTACTTGATAAGATTACAGTAATTCCAAGTATCCATCCAAACCCAGGGTCTAGTCACTAACATGTGATAATATTGATCTATATTATTTTCATAGATTTATTATTTTTAATATTATATTATATACTGTAATACATCGGAATAAGATAAATGTTTTAGCACAGCTGATTTTAATATGCACCATGACGGAATGAGAAAACATGCTCATAATAGCGGATAGAGAGAGAATGGAAGAGAGACAGAGAGAGAGAGATAGAGTGTGGGATTTAACTTTCTAAAACGTCGGATGGATGCGCTGCAGCGGCTGTTTCCGGGCCGTGTGTGCCCATAGTTATAAATTTCTCATCTCGCAGTGTGTTTACATTGCCATCCTAAACAAATTTACTTTAAAAATGCTTGGAACTTATCCAAATGATACCCAAATATTGGTATTGAA
Organism: Cryptotermes secundus; assembly: GCF_002891405.2. Classification (NCBI taxonomy): domain Eukaryota; kingdom Metazoa; phylum Arthropoda; class Insecta; order Blattodea; family Kalotermitidae; genus Cryptotermes; species Cryptotermes secundus. The sequence goes on from NW_019737391.1 coordinate 1,451,837, forward strand.
AACTATGAAATGTCATCTGAATACACATGGCAACAAACTTCGTAAATAGACACAAATATCAGCCTAATCGCTATTGACAGCGATGTGGTTTGGATTTGATTTTGTTGAAATGAAGTGAATAGAATGTTTCAAAACTGTTTTTCAAACACCATGTTTTGTGTACATTTTGTATGAAATGCAGAAGTCGGGTTTTATATTTCCCTTTGCAGTAACACTCTATGCACTTCATATCTCCAGTCAGATAAACGTCTGTACCTCGGAAACATAGGAAATAAGAACCACCTGTTACAGAATTCACAGAGATATTAAATGAAGTGTCAGTGATTACATTTGTCTTTTATGTAACCTTGGTGCAAAGAAATTAGAATAATTAAAGGAAAACTTGGCCGGTCACGGTAGCCGAGCTGTCTAAGGCATGTACTGTTTTCGCTCGCTTGGAAACTGGGATCGTGGGTTCGAATCCCAGTCAGGGCGTGAATGTTTAGTTTGTGTGTGTTTTTCTGTGTTTGTGTAGAGGTAGAGTCCTTGCGACGAGCTGATCACCCGCCCAAGGAGTCCTACCGAATGTGTAAGATCTAGAAAAACCGAAGTGAACGGAGAAGTTCATGGAGATAGGCCTAGGCCCACTGGGGCTCTAGTGCCAAGGGATTGGGGAAAAGGAAACCTTGACCGGTCATGGTAGCCGAGCGCTCTAAGGTATGCATGATTTTGTATCCATTGTATTGTATTTTATCAACATTATATGTATATATTTTAACATTCAAGAGCATATTGTAATAGTGGTTTCCGATTGTATTGATGTCCCTCTGAGGGTGGTCCGTAAAGAACGAAACGTGTAAGGGATGAAGGATTGAAATAAGAAAAATCTTTGCTTGTCACACTGGACGGAACTGTTTAACCTCTTTTGATATTGTTAGCGTGACGGACCAGAATGAAACAAATCACATTTTCTTAATGCTGGAATATAAACATTTGTAAAATACATATTTCAACATAACAGAATATTTTATTTACTCATGATGAGATAACGGGGTTTCTACCAAATAACCTATGTGTGAGAGCAACATCTAAAGTTTGAGAATTAATGTTGTAGAATACATTTATCGCTGCTATTAGAATGAGCTTAGAGGGATAATTAATTTCAGCGTAATTTGATGCTATCGGTTCAGATATGCAAGTGTTCTAAGCAGTCACTTTAGTGTAAAACAAAAATAAAGGTATGCCTCTAACAGGCTGTGGAGATCCATAGGGTTGTGAGATGTTAAGGTTCCCACATTTTGTACACAATCGGCTCAAAAATGGCGGTAAGGTTGTAAGCCCTACGCGCCAGTCGCTTTTACTCCCAAGAATATTCCAAAAATATTCCTGGTACTCATTTCTGTTAGAGGCTGAGTCGACCCCAGGGCCATAGTGCGGCTGGAAGGATTAGGTAAATTGAAAAAAAAAATCCAATGACCTCGTCGGGATTCGATCCCGCGACCTTCCGGCTTGTAGAATAGTGTCTCAGCCAATTGCGCTACCACGTGTTGTACTTCTGTATAAAATGGGGCCTTTAAAAATGTCATTGGAACGCGAATGTTTTTAAAAATATATGATGCGATGAAACCAATCATTTAGGAAATATTTACAGAAATGTTATCACCTGCGTATTTAGTTGTAATTGGTTTAGAGGCGGTTCAGCAACATGTATATCCGTGTCCAATGTGCATTTATCAATTAACACAATTTCCATAGTACTCTTATTATTTATTAGAACATTCGTTGACTCAAGCGATGAAAGGGCAGTCGGTCACTCGCTACCTTATATTCTATCCTATTCTGTTCTGTTCCCATTCTTATTAAACTTGAAAGTGAAGGACTACCAAACATACTCAAATATATTGTTATGAGTTTATGGCTCCTTCTGCAGCCACCTGTTCACGCTGGTTCCTCGCTCGCAGATTTTTCTACCCTGAAGATGGGGACGATAAGTTCCTCCAAAACGTCGGTTCACACAAGATCTACACGGCGTCATATCTCAGAAGACGACGTTCTTAATGATTTACTAGGTTAAGAGGAGTATGCTTTTTCTCGTCTGTGGAACAAGAGATGATCTCATAATTGATTTTCCTACTGCATTTATCAGCTTTTCCCCTTGACACTACAGCCCCAGTGGGCCTAGGCCTACCTCCATGAACTTCTCCGTTCACTTCGGTTTTTCTAGATCTTACACATTCGGTAGGACTCCTTGGGCGGGTGATCAGCTCGTCGCAAGGCCTCTACCTGTATACAAACACAGAAAAACGCACACACACAAACTAAACATCCATGCCCTGAGTTGGATTCGAACCCACGATCCCGGTTTCCTTGCGAGCGAAGACAGTACATGCCTTAGACAGCTGGGCTACCGTGGCCGGCTATTTATCAGTTTTAACACACACGAAATCTTCCTCCGATTGTAATTATGAAGCTTATGCAGTTCCAAATATCGGTTGAGGGCCTGACCTGATATGGGAATGCGGTATGGCATTTATATTCCCACTGTGGTCTGATTCCCCAAGCCGATAATTTCAGTGCCTACCCCTGTGAGTGCACATTGCATTAGCATCATTACCGTTTATAACAAGGTTTGTGATACGAACATCGGACCCCAACAGCGTGCTAAATATAAACACAAAATTTTGAAGTTTGGAATTTGAAATTCTCACCGCAGTGATTATTAATATTGCTACCTTTTGAGATGCGATTTTATGCGGTGCGGCAGACATCAGCCGGTTTTTTGAAGAACGTCCTGTCTCCGACTTCGGAGAAGAATAGTATATCGCTAGCTAACTTCTTGAGAAGCCGACAGTCGCTCAGCTATTCAAGAATTTCCAAAAATTCTTTATGAAACCCGAAGTTTCTTTATTGTGATAAAAAGAGCCCATCACTGATCCCTATCTGGAACTAGATGAATCCAGTCCCTAGCACCCCATCCTATTTCTCTAATATAAATTTTAATATTATTTTCTCACTTATGACTAGCTCTTCCTAGTGGTCTCTTTCCTTCTAGTTTTCTCACCAAAATCCTGTATTAATTCCTCTTCGCTTCCGTGTATGCTACATGCCATGTCGTCTCATCTTTCCGATTATAATTACCGAAGTGTACAGGTCATAAAAATTCATCATTAGAGAATTTTCTTTGGCCTCCAATTATATCTTCCCTTTATATGCAGTGTATTCCCCTCAGTACCATGTTTTCAAACACCTTCAATCTGTGTCCTCTTAATGTCAGAAACCAACTTTCACATCCATACAAAACTAAAGGCGAAATTGTAGTTTTACATATTTTAAAGTTTACGTTTGTAGACAGCAGAGGAGAAGATAAAAGGTTCTTGGATGGATTGTGGCAAGTTCAAGCATTACTCGAATTTAATCTGTTTTTAATTTTCTCATGAATCAAAATCGATTTGTTATCGTCGATCTTAAATATTTGAACTTTTCGAACATTTTCGAACGATCTGCAGGCTATCATTATATTTTAATTTTCCCTGCATTCTATTGGCGAAATATCAACACATAATCACACTTAACATTATTTGTGTTTACTTCAAGACACCTTCCACAATACTATCAATAAGTGGCGAGACATCAGCACATAATCATCAACTCACAAGGGAATGATCTGACCCACATGTCGAAACCTTCCCTGAATTTTTTTTCACTGCAAGAGTACACACATCAAAATCCACTATCAAAATTTTAGCTGCTAATACGCACTACAAGTATTTTTTAAAAATTGCCGAAGTTACTAATTTTTTCTGTGAGCGGAACCGCTTGTACCAGAGGTTTGTACAACCCCATCCTTGACTGTGAGTCAGCCGTGTTGAGTGTTGTGTACGGCTCTGCTCTGCTCTGCTAAGGGTGGACATTTCTCCAAGGGTCTGGCAGGCTACAATATTTGCCATGTTCAGCAATTTTTAAAAAATACTTCCAGTGCGTATTAGCAGCTAAAATTTTGACAGTGGATTTTGTGTGTACTCTAGCAGTGGGGGAAAAAAAAATCAAGGCATACTTCGACATCTCGGATCAGACCATTTCCTTGTTAGTATTATCTGTGTTTACTTCAAGACACCTTCCTCAACAGTATCAATAAATATCTACTAAACCACACACCATCACATCCTCAAAGACAAATACATTTCTAGTTCCTCTGTTTTGTCCTCTGACTCAGTATTTACTGTTATAATGGGTTCAGATCCAGCGGGCAGTCACCTGACTTTGTTCTGGTCTCAAGAGATTCAACACAAAGCTTTCGAAAGTCACAAATCATGAAGTTTTAGATAAAAGAGCCAGTACGAATGTTTTTACATAAGTTGTGGAAATGCATCCCCACGCCACTACACGTCTCCTGCTGTGGTTGCTATAGGGCTCGAGATGATGTCAGTTGAGATACTGCCTGAGAAGCCTGACGTTCTGAATTCGAAAAGAAAATTCTTTGTGCATCCTCCAGGTATTGTGCACGTTTAGCTTGATAGCTTACCCAAAGTGTTGATTGCAGCTCTTGCAGTCTTTATCATAAATAATAATTCAGTTTAAGATTTTACTAAATGATATAATAAATGAAATATCTCAACATTAATAAAACATATAGATGTACAATCTTAACTCTATTTTTGTCGCTTTCTTCATTCCATTACATATTATGACATGACACCTGAAAGCCAGAGTAGAAGTTCACTGCTAGGCAACGACTCGATAAACAGGTTCCCGCGGCAATATAGTGGACTGATAATAAAGTTCGCGAACTGGCCACCGTGTGCTTGTCGAGGCAGCAGTGGACAGAAACCTCAGCACAGATTGATGACGTTGACATATAAGCGTTTCACAGCTGTGTTGTTGTTGATCTATGGCAGTTTCTTCCTTAGTGACGTCTCAGTGTGTTTGGGTGTTCCGTCGTCAGAATGTTGGAGCTTCTTGTTAAACTTAGCAAGAGCGGAAGAGAAATCGGGGAGATGTTAGTGCAAGTTCACAGGGATAATGCTATGAAGAAAACAGCAGTTTACAAGTTAGTGACACGTTTTTCTGAGGGAAGAGAAAGTGACACAGACGAAGATAGATCAGGAAGGCCAACAACGAGCAGAACTGAAGAAAACATTGCAAAAGTTTGTCAACTTTTGCGTGAAAATTGCCGGCTGACTATCAGGAACATAGCAGAGAAATGTACATCGACAGAGAAGCAGGAAAATCAGAACTGAATATACTGACACGAGGAAGGCGTGTGCTGAAATGGTTCCAAAGGATCTACTCACACGGCAATGTCCGTGAGGGAGCTTTTAGCCAGTAAACAAAAAACTGTGCTCGAACACCCTCCACATTCACCGTATCTAACACCCAATAATTTTTTTGTTCCAGAACATAAAGGAAATGTGAAATTAAGGCATTTCAATGGCATTGATGACATCAGGATTAATAGGACGGTAGCTCTGAAGGCCATTCCACAAAACCAAGGCGCTGACATCGGTGCATAGCTTCGCAAGGGGAGTACTTTGAAGGCGACCACAGTGATATTCAGCAATAAGACCTGTAGCACTTCTACCAGGCCGGCTGAGTGGGATAAACCCGTGTGAAGGCAGGGTCGAATACTTCCACCGTGACCCTGCGAGTCGTAGAAGGCGACGAAAAGGGAAGTCTCAACTCTGAGCCAATGAAATATGGTTGCGAATCCCAAGGTACTCGGACCCGAGAAAGACTCCGCTGGCAAGGACCAGCAACATATACAAAAGACAGACCCGTCCTCTTGTCAGAGAGGGCGCCCCACAGAAACATGACCGTAACTGTCTAACAGTAATAAATATCTGGTCATGAGCCCTAGATGAGGTTCGATATCAGGACATATTTACGGGCAGACTGATTGACCATCAGTCCCAATATGACTTTGACTTCGCTCAGCGAGAAATGAGAAAGTTCAGTTGCAGGATATTCGCCAGACAGGAAAGACCTGAGCGCGAGAACCTGAAGAACCTCCATTATTAATAACCGTTACCAGGAAACGGCTCTTGAAAACGCTGCTGGCTGGAGAAGACCTAGTGTCTGAGGCAGTAATTTTTAAATTGTCGAGAACAGCAATGGCGCTATAATTACTTGTAGTTCCTAGTTCCAGTATCCAATCCATAACCGGTCTATAGTCACGCCCCTAAATCGTGATAATATATTTATTCTATTACATTGCATTAATTATGAATTATCTTTTCGATTTAATGAATATTTTGGTAAATATACTAATACATTTGCAAGAAAATAAATAAATAAGAAATAAAGAGAAAATATCGGGGGGTGATAAGGATAGAGAGAATTTGCGAAAGAGAGAAGAAGGAACGGATAACTCCCTAACAAAACATTCCTTTATGCATCTCTTTGAAATTACTTGGATTGATGGTGGATAGAAGATAGGAAAGGTTATAGAAATAGTAAAATAGAAATAAACTGCGAGGGTTTCAATCTTCATTTTACTCGTACGAAGAGCTATATGCACTGGAAAATGGAATAATTCATGCCAATATTTTGTGCATGCGAAACACATTGCAATACCGCTACGCAGTAAAGAACCCGTGCTTACAGGCGTGGGATAATTCTTGAGTTATGAGGTCAGAAATATTTTTTTTCCCCCTTGGCACTACAGCCCCAGTGGGCCTAGGCCTACCTCCGTGAACTTCTCCGTTCACTTCGGTTTTTCTAGATCTTACACATTCGTTAGGACTCCTTGGGCGGGTGATCAGCTCGTCGCAAGGACTCTACCTCTACACAAACACAGAAAAACGCATACACACAAACTAAACATCCATGTCCTGACTGGGATTCGAACCCATGATCCCGGTTTTCAAGCGAGTGAAGACAGTACATGCCTTAGACTGCTCGGCTACCGTGACCGGCGAGGTCAGAAATCTATACCTCAAAATTTTACGAAAATATATTACGTAATCCTCGAGGTTAGACTCTACGTGCTGAGTTAGGAAATTTCAGAATATTTTGTTAGTTTTTTTAATAACTACAAATGTAATGAGGCTGATATTGTTAGAGCTGCCTTGTATGTGGAACACTCACCATTATCATATTCAGTAAGGTTGTCTTTCAGACACACTCCAGCCAGGTGGATGTAGTGAGACCTCATAAGACCCATTTGATTATTGGAAATCGATATCATAGCGGCAGTAGAATGGGGTACATAGAAAGCAATAACCAAACACAGTGCTTATTTTCTGTGATGTCTGATTTTCAAAAGTACACTGTCCTTGTTTCTCACTCTTTCACACAAACTTTCATGGACATGACCCTGTCAGCAATGCTATAATTTAACTAAAATATAATAAAAATATTATTGCCAAAGTCATAACAATTTTATTTTGTAGCTTCGTTATGTAAACTTCAGTTTTATGTCCAAGGTTTCGGATGTAGTGTGAAGCACTCATTGCCTTATTGTCCCACATTGTCATGCAGAAGTTGGAAGGTAAGGAACAGTGTGGGGTGGTAACGGTTTGAGAGTGGAGCTGAATTGCATTTCCATAAAATGTGCAGGACTGCGAGCATTGTAGTTCGGAAACCAGAACCGTGCCATACTGTGTTCGGTAACAGAATGCAACAGAAATAACAAAAATGAGAGATAAAAAGAATATGGAGCTTCCAGTTTCACGTTACACCTATTTTATAGCTAGCCTGTTCTGTTACAGGTCTGTATGATGCAATAAGAATGAATGTTTAAAGTAGCGTCATATTTTCCTTCCCTGCTGATTAAAGTTTGATTTATTTGTATATTTTTCATCTGTGCACCATTTTTCAATCAGTGGTTTAAAACACATGGTTTGGTTAATGTAATCGTACAGTCAGTTGTGAAAATACGACAAATTAGTTTTAAAATTTTCCATCCACACTTCTCATCTTCATAAATTAAACTTTAATAAGGTAATTATAAATGCAATATATGTTGTTCTCGAGGCAGTGAATGAAGAGTAATATATTCTAGGAAGTTACACCGTATAATCTGGTAAAAGCTTGAAGAAAGCAGTCTTCTGGGATGTGACACGGTGTAGATGTGATGTTAACCGACGTTTCTGAGGAACGTATCACCTCCATCTTCAGGGTAGAATGTCGGTTAACACCACATTTACACGGTGCCACATCCCAGAAGACTGCTTGTTTCATGGTCGCCGCTGTGAAAACCTCAATTCTGACATGGTAAAAGCTTGTCGGTTGTCGGAGGAACATTCTGCCTCCATCTTCAGTGTCCAATAATAAGCTGAAATTAGCATGCAAAAAGTCACTTTATCTGCTTTTTATTTGCTTACTCTTAATTCTAAAGATGGAGGTATTGCGTTCTTTTGAAACATCGGTAAATTTCTACCAGACTACACGGCATAACATCCTTGAAAATATTATTTTTACGGCGTCTATAGGAATATTTATTTTTAGATGTTTACTTTAAGTGTAATTCAGTATACAGTAGAGTTCAGTGAGCTGAATCCAATTGAATGCCTGAATAAAATTGTTTATGTGTGAATTGTATACACGAATGGTAAAAATCTCATTACTTGCTGACAGAATGAAGCCTGAGGCATATTTCAGTGCAATCAGAATGAAATATGCTTGTTGTACACACCGAAATATGAAAAGCTCTTTTCCGATCTCGTGCACAGTGTTCGCAGTCCCGCGTTTAAGACCATACAGGCTGCATGCAGTCCATTGGAATACCTTACTTTAAATTTTACCCTTTTCTCAGTTTCTTTTTTCCCGACAGCGTGCGAACTGTGCTTGGCTTGTGACAGCGCTGAAGACATGATAACAAGGCATCTGAAATTCCCAGTGAGTTTTGATTAAAACAACTGCCAAATCCACATCCCATACCTAGGTATCACGCAATAAAGGCGTATAACGGGCGTGGAGATAAATGTCTATGCAAATGTCTGGCGAGGATCCTTCGGTATCCACAAATTGTGAGGCTAGTGAGCTCCAGCCAAGTTTCACATGTTAACATTTTCTATTTTTGATTGATAGGTTTAGAGTCAACCCAACTTCAGCGGTTATTCGACTCATACTGACACACAAATAAATGTAAAATTGATAAATTAAATTTGGAGCGACTTCAAGTTTTGTAGTGACATTTCCTGCAGACAACAATACTGCTAATGCCAGAGCATCTTATGCGGAATCGAGGTGCGTCGCATGAAGATGAGGTTCATTTTTAAGGTATGAGGTCTTGTGTATTGACCCCTTATAACCAATGAACATACACAGAGAATGGGACACCTTCTGAGTTAGGAGGCACTTTTTTATTGCTAGTGGGGTGGGACTAAGTCCCTTGTACTGTGACCACTTCTGGCCTATTGTACCAGCCCCAGATGATAGGTGAGGGTGATTGTGGGGCAATTGGTGGAATGAAGATTGGCAGGGGAAACCGAAGTACTCGGAGAAAACCTGCCCCAGCGCCACTTTGTCCACCACAAATCCCACTTGACCAGACCGGGATCGAACCCGGACCGCCGCGGTGGGAAGCCAGCGACTAACCGCTTGAGCTATGGCGCGGCCCTAGGAGGCGCTTAGTTTCCGTCTAGCCTTTATCAGCTTCATGCGCTTTGCCTTGTTTTATGATTACTATATGCATCTTCTGGCCGGTCACGGTAGCCGATCGTTCTAAGGCATGTATTGTCTTCGCTCTCTCAGAAGCCGGGATAGTGGGTTCGAATCGTACACAAGGCATGGATGTTTGGTATGTGTTTGTGTTGTCCTGTGCTTAGGTAGAGACCTTGCGACGAGCTGATCACTCGTCCGAGGAGTCCTACCGTCTGTAAAATGATCATGTAACTGAAAAATCAGAGGGCAGGACCCAGGTGGGGGAGCTGCAGAGCCAGTGAAACAAAAGATATTAATCTTGTAAGCCGATCACAGTGACTGTGCGGTCTGAGGCATCAACTGACTTCGCCCGCTCCAACGCTCTAATGCCACTCAAGGCATGGATTTCTCTGTTTGTTTCTTATGTGTTTGTGTGCATTTAGCGGCCTTGCGACGGGTTTATCTCACGTCCGAAGAGTCCACCGTCTGTGCATAAGATTAGGAAAGTGACAAAGTGCCTAAGGTTCAAAAGGCTTTATAGCCATGGAGAGAAAATGTATGCATCTTCTAACTTAGCGTGTTAAGTCACTAATCATATTTCATTTGTGAGAGTTAACAAAACATTGGCTGAAGGATGATGAGTGGAGATGTCGAAGGAAGTGGTTATGGCCTACTCTTAAGAGGGTAAACCTTATATACATGAGTTGAGGAAAACAAAGGGAATTGTAGACATGGAAAAATCACTGTCGAGAAGTTAATGCAATAGCTTCAGAACGCATGTCAGATATTCGTATTATTTATTCCTTCATATCAATATATACGTAAATGTACAGTGTGTTCAATTAAGGAGGAAACTTCGCAAAACCGCTGACCCAGCCCAAAATTTCCCACAGACTGTTGCTGTAACTGCTGATAGCAGAATGAGTCATTAGGGCTGATAAACTCACGCCTTTACAATTACAATTACAGCAGCAATCTATGAGGAGTAATCGACCCGATCAACGGCGTTGCGAAGTTTCCTCCTTGGTTGAACGCCCTATATAAATTACTCGTTAGATGTAAAAGATTGACATGGCACGTAGCATTCATGGCGGAGATGAGGAATGTCTGCAGGGTTCTGGTGGGAAAGTCAGGAGAAGGAGACCTCTAGGAAGATCTAAATGTAGGTAGGGAGATTATTAAAGTGAATGTTGGAGAGGTAGAATGGTGAGGTATGTACTAGATGGATCCAACTCAGGATAGGGACTAGTGAAGGGCTCTCATGAGCGACGCAATTAAACTTCGCGTTCCGTAAAATGTTGAGAAATTCTTCAGTAACTGTGCAACTGATGGCTTCTGAGGAAGGATTCAACTCCGTGGAGTTAATTAGTTAATATCAACAGGTAATGCGAACATGTGAACTTGTATCCTTGGTCAGCGTAACAGATATATGAGAACAGCATCGTCCTTATGGACTGAGGGACAAACTGTAAATAACATTCGTCGAAGTATGTTTTATGACATGTTTTATAGAACTCTTTGGGACAAATACATTCCATATGCCTATTTCTTTTTGACATTTTCGAAATTTTATTTCATATCCTGTTCCTAGAAATGAGCAGAGATATCGTAGTCAGTATAGCGCCTGACTACTGGCTGGAGGACCGACAGATCAGGGTTCGAGTCCCGGTAGTGTCAAGAATTTTCTCTTCTCCATATCGTCCAGATCGGCTCTGGGGTCCACACAATCTCCTCTCCAGTTGGTACTAAGGGCTCTTTCCCCGGGAGTAAAGCGACAGGGGCGTGAAGCTGACCATTCACCTCCAACTAGTGCCAAGATCAAGACAAAGTTGGATCCCTACATCCACTTCCCCATACGCCCTCATGATATAGTGCTTAATTAGTTAAGCACAGGGACAACTTTACCTATCTTACCTGTCCCTACGGAATGCGATATGTAATTTTGTTTTGTGTAACAATTATTTCTAATGATTTTGATATAATTTTGTGAAATGATCAGTGACAGTAGGAGAAAAGTTTGAAAGGTTAACAAATGAAGTAAGAATCTGCGTTACAATTAATAGTTGACAGGTAGTGATATCTGGGAAGCAGGACATCGTAGTTTGGAAGTGTTAGCAAAAGGAGAGCGCATAAATTCTGTAGAAGCACTCTGTAACTAAAATAATTTCCTGATAAATGATTTATAAAACTAATCATCTTCGTTCGTACAGTTTATTTTAGAAGTCCAGAGCATATACGTTACAAAATTTATAATTCTAAATTTCAAGAATTTTGTTTCCAAATTCTTACACTTTTCTCTCCAAACTTCTTGGTTACTATTTCTAGGACAAAATGATTCATACCTCACTTTAATTATCCGATATATCTTTAATGATATACAGAGTGGGATAAAGAGGAAACTAATTTTATGAATCAGTTTGATCCTTTTTTCTTTTCATATAAAATATGAATTTAGTTATCGTACTTAAATATTTAATTAAATGTGTATTTTTGCGAAAATATTTCGAGCAAAGTTCATATTTCAAAACAGAAATGATACACCAGATTTATAAACATGTTGTTACGCTGTTTTGAATGAAAAAAAATGAATTGTCACCCTGATAAATGCTAAAATTATTCTTGTCGTGACATTACGAAATATTTTAAGGTTATCGGAAAGTAACATCTTTAATTTGTCTTTGCAACACTACAGAAAAGAAACACTTAAGGACTTTGGGGAGGATTTATTGGATACAAAAGATAAACACCATTATTCGCCATAAGTACTTTCACAATTATCACCCCTTTTGACTAGAAAAATAATAAAGAATTCTGTGAATTTCTGTAACGGTTTTTAAGAGTTTCATGCCGTATACGACATGAAAAAAACTGACATCTTACTTCGAGGCTACATCACATTTCTCAAACTTGATGACTGGAAGTAAAAGATCTTTATTTTTGAGGTAATTAATTATTTTGTCAGGCTGTGGTGACCTGCTTTATTTATCCAAGTCTCACCGTGCTTAACTGAAAGGTCAAGGACCGAAAAATCAGTTCCCGTTTCTTGATGAAAGAGTACTACTGTTGTTACAACGGCACGGAATAAAAAATAGTTGTGTAGTAATTGCACGTGACTTGAGACTTAGTTGCTTAGAGGCCATTAATTTTGTTCCTTACGACTTTCTCCCCGTTGTCCTTAAGCGATAATTATTTGTTATGATTTATTCCGTGTTCTGTCACGCAAGTTAAAACTTACACTGAGATTTTTCTATTCTCTCTACGGCGGTTATGATGGTATATTGTGCCGTTTAGTCTGGCAGAAGTTACTGATAATTCGGAAGAAAATTATAATGAATTTTGAGGGTAGGATATCACTATTCTACACTGAAGAATAAAGAAGAACCTTCCTCCAAAACCTCTGTAAACTTCCACAACACGATACGGTGCCACACCCGGGAATACATCAGTACTTTTCGCTCAGAATTTCGACCCTTTTCACCTGTAGCCTTTCATCCCCCTCTTCTCCATTCATCAGGTGAATATAACTACGTATAATCTCGCATGCCTAAAAGTATAGGCTATGAAGAGGATTATCTGCTGTTAGAAGTTAACCACAGGCGACTGGGACAAGATTACCTGAACTAGGGAAGCTGAATAATTTTCCTCGGTAGAAGCCGTTGCCAGGAAACGGTTAGGGCAGACTGTAATAGACTGAAGACACTACTCTGTGTGTGTATGTGTGTCAGTAAATTTTAAAGTGGCGTTCCGATTGGTGTATACAAGTGGTCAATAAATGTACTATCCAATCCATACCCCGTCGATAGTCACACACACACACACACACGCCTGAAACCTGACAATATTTATAAATTCTGTTTGGAGTATTCTTTATAAGCCAACAGCTATGAAAATAATGACAGCGCAAATTGTTTGAGGTTATGTCGCACAAATCTAATGTATATAAAAGAAGATTTGAATTAGGGTTATAAGGTAGCTCTTCCAAGAAACAATATGCTACTGCTTTTACTACTAGTAATCCTTATTATAATTGTACTCGTAATAATATGTAATTGTAATATATAGAAATGCTGATATTTTCAACAATATTGAATTGAACTGTAACGTGCAGAAACTGCAATGGCGTCAGCACGTGAGTCGATGTGGCCGGGGTGTATGATGGGTATATAAAACAAAAGAAGAATATATGTGAAGAGTTATAAATTGTATAATTAAAGTTTCTTCAAGTGTAGAATTTTAATGTCTGCAGTACTGAGGTTTAATACGGGATAAATATCAACCATTTAATTAGTCGCGTCTGAAAATAATTTCCTTCCTCTTATACGAATGAGGCTGCTGGGAATGAAGAAATGAAATCTAAGATACGATTATTTTGGATATGATATCGACAGTTCTGGCAAGTGACATAGGCAATAGAAGTCAAAGAGAAGGAAACGCCCCCTACCCTAATATTTCTATTCTTTTTTCATTTTTATATATTAGCTTTCCGTAGCAAGCACATTCTCGTATCGCTCTCTTTAAGTTCCTTTATATCGGTACACTTTTCTCGTCACCTTCGCTTCACTTCTCTGTCAATTTTGTGTTTATTGTCATTCTCGGTTTCTTAGAATACGGGTAGAATTCTTCTTTCCTTTGAAAAGTGGGCTCCAAACATATTTCGCCATATTTTCTTAAACTTTCAGAAAGGGATATTACTTTCATGACGAAAAATTTGTAGAGGTTTTAGAAAAAAATGCAATTTCTTTCACCAATAGTTATACTAGTATTCTGTGACTTTGTTTCTTTTCGAGCCTCTGCAAGTACTTTTTCCCCTTATCCGTATAAAAACAAAACCCGCTTCATATATTTGGTAGAAGTGAACAGAGACAAAATGACTGAATCACTTAACAGTGTAAGAGCATGTCTACCAGTGGCCATCATTGCGCCATATTGCCGTCCACGGTTTTGTTTACGTGCGAAACCTGGTCCCGGATATTAGGGGAAGAACATAAATAGAGAATATTTAGGCCTAAGAAGAAGTGAGTAGGCTCGAAGTGATGCTCCAAAAAGTGGATAATTATGAGCTTCATAATTTGCTCACACTTTGCGAAATATTAGGTGGGTGGACCGCGTAGTACGCAATGGGAGAGTGCAGAAACACATAATAGAATTTCTTATGGTATACTGGAGGGAAGAAACTACTTTCGAGATCTGGAGTATATATAAAGATAATACTAAAATGAACCTTAATTAAGGAGAATATGCGGGTATGAAATTAATTCGTCGATCCTAGGACAAGGATAAGTAACTGCCTATTTCAAATAAGGCAATGTAAAGAACGGACAATTTCTTAACCAGTTGAATGAGTATTATCTTTTTAATAAGGATTAAATTTCATGAAATTATTTTGATTGAGGGTTTCTCATCAGATTTACGGGATTTAGGGAAATACATGACTTCTGACTTCTTGGAGCTGAGCCCTTCTTGAGAAGCAGCTAGTTGTGCAGCTACTCAAGAATTTCCCAATATTTTGTGGAATTCGAAGGTTCATTACCGTGTTCACAAGAGCCTCACTGGTCCCTATCCTGAGCCAGATCGATCCAGGCCACAGTATATCACCCCAAACTCTCTCTTCAAGATCCATTTTTATATTATACACCGACCTACGTCTTGGTCTTTCTAGTGGTCTCTTTCCTTCTGGCTTTCCCACTAATATCCAATATGTATTCTTCTTCTACCCATCGTCCTATATACTTGCCCATCTTGTTCTCCTTAACATGATTGTTCTAATTTTTCTTGAAGAATGGTACAAATTATGAAGCTCCTAATTATGTAGTTTTTCTCCAACCTCCCATCACTTCATCTCTCTTCGGCACAGATATTCTCCTTTGCACCCTGAGTCTATGTTCCTCCATTAACGTCAGAGGCCGAGTTTCACATCCATACAGAACTACAGGCAAAATTAGTATTTTTGTACATTCTATAGAAATACATGCAAAATATATTTAGTAGATAATAAAGTAAAATTTCTTGTCCTAATATAAATACTTGCAATGCTACCGTATCTGCATCTTGGTAGCTGGATGGAGTGCTAACAGTCTCTCGCTCTATCGGGCTAGAGTTTTCGTTTTATTGCTAGTGGGGTGGTACTAAGTCCCTTGTAGTGCGGCCACTTCTGGCCTATTGTACCAGCCCCAGATGATAGGTGAGAGTGATTGTGGAGCAGTTGGTGGAATGAAGATTGGCAGGGGAAACCGAAGTACTCGGAGAAAACCTGCCCCAGCGCCACTTTGTCCACCAAAGATCCCACTTGACCAGACCCGGGATCGAACCCGGGCCGCCGAGGTGGGAAGCCAGCGACTAACCGCTTGAGCTATGGCGCGGCTTCGGGCTAGGGTTACTAAATGGGCTTACACATGATCTGACAAACAGGAAAGGGATATAAGACACGGAACTTAGAACGTCAGAAATGTCTATAGGGCAAGTTGATTGAGAACATACGGACGGTCATTAGTACGTCAGTGTATTACTGTCAGTTTGTTGCTTCATATTTGTAATGCGCTTGACTTCTCTCGGTTCATATCTGGCTGATACTCTCGTCTGATGAGTGAATCCCCACATCAGTTCGGAACTCTTTTGTTTTACTCTTCTCTGTGTAATGTTGCAACTGACACTGAGGCTTACTTAGATTTCTTGCTCCCTGCAAAGAGAGAGACATGTAGTACATCCAAGTGCCATCTAAACAGAAAGTGGCACGTTCTTTGTGCCATGGATAAGTGTATCATACGAAAGGAACTGAAAAATACATTTCATCATGATTAAACCCTTTTGTAAGCCTGTGTCCTTATCTCCAAATTATTCTGAATCAGAGTTCCATCTAGCGTACTCTTCTATGTGTAGAAATAATGTTGTCCCTGTAACAGGCCATGAAGGTCCATAGAGGAGTGAGAGGTCGAGACTCCCACATTGTTTAGACAGTCGACTCACAGATGGCGGTAAAGTTGTCAAACTTAACGCCCCGGCCGCCCTTTATCCCTCAGGAATCTTCCTTGTACTCACTTCTGTTAGAGGCTGAGTCAATTCCAGCTCCATATTGCCACTGAATGATGAGGTAATTTGAAAATAGAGTTGAATGGCCTCACCGGGAATCGAAATCGCACCCTTCCCATCTTGTAGCATAGTGCCTCAACCAAATATGGTACCGCGTACCCCCAATCTTTTTACATGTAGCTTCATTGCATTCATCATTGCATCCTTTTGTTGTAAGGCTTGATACCAGTTTTAGCCTATTTTCCTTATTTTGAAAAAATAAAATGAAGTGTATTAATTTTTTTATTGCTAGTGGGGTGGGACTAAGTCCCTTGTACTGCGGCCACTTCTGGCCTATTTTACCAGCCCCAGATGATAGGTGAGGGTGATTGTGGAGCAATTGGTGGAATGAAGATTAGCAGGGGAAACCATAGTACTCGGAGAACACCTGCCCCAGCGCCACTTTGTCCACCACAAATCCCACTTGACCAGACCCGGGATCGAACCCGGGCTACCGCGGTGGGAAGCCAGCGACTAACCGCTTGAGCTGTGACGCGGCCCAAAAGGAGGTGTATACGATCACCTTGCTGTCTGTGTGGCCACCCCCCCTATTTTTAGGCTTATAAGCCTTATACTAATGCTGCTTGGAAATACAGCGTGATTCTAAATTATTGTCGGGGTTTCTGTGGCCTCTAATTTTCAAACCGAAAATGAAATAAAATTGCTTATAGAATATGGAAGTATAACTCGGAAAGTTTTATTACTTATGGAATCACTACTGCGAAATGTGGAGCAGCTTGAACATGTGCGCCTTTCATGGCACGTATTGTGGCCAAGCGGTATTTGGCTTCGAGAAAACGCTTCTTCGATTCGATCAACATTCTCCTGCGAAGTCCTCGGTCTTCTTGCTTCTTTTCGTTGGAGAACACTATCAGTCTCTTGAAACTGCTTTAACCAACGTCGTAAGCATTACTAGAAAGTAAGTGTTTTTCCATATTGAGTCCTGTAACGGCGTTGCGTTTTGATAACGGACTTTATTTCGAAAAACCAAAGTATTCACATTGCTTTCTCTTAAACAGTTTAATTTTGAGATATGACGCCTTATTTTCTTTCAGACACCAATGTGAAGAGGACAGCTTTGCCAAGTAAAACTAATTGAGATATATTTCCATATTCCATGAACAATTATATTCTATTTTTTCCAGTTTAAAAATTATAGGCCATAAAAACCCCGATAATACTTTAGAAACATCTCGTACTTATGCTATGTGATCACTTCAGACCCACACCGAATTACTCGGTATAATGAGTAACTCTCGACTATTACTAGTCTCTTGTTAGTCCTGTTAATCTGTTGGAATTTAAAGGGCGATTCTAACGCTCCTGATACTAGGACGCCTTCCAAATTCATCAAAAGAAACGCAAATGAAATCTACCTCATTAACGGGAGCGCACGATTGATGCCGAGGGGGAAGTATCAATATTAGTTATTGCGAATGCAACTCCTTGTCACTGCAGACTGTTTTGTTGGAGGCACGGGCTGTCCTCAATGGCCACTTACAGCAAAGTAGGTCGAACGGCAGGGTAAACAAAATTTCATTTATATCTCTCTTTTGTTTGCCACGTGCAAAGAAAGAAGTGGTTTATTGTGTTGCACATTATTTGCGTCTAGACATCTCTTTTATCTCTCTGCATTTCTACATCCAGGGGAGGGGCAAGAGTTTTCCACTCGTGGAGCACGAAATGTGTTCCAGCTTACAATATCATTGAATTTTCCAGCAACTGGAAGCCGTTCCTCAGCTACTTTTCAGGGTGGGTTTCAAACCATAAAGAATGTTTCAAGAAGTTATTCAAATTTTGACATATTCTTCAAACTTGAATTTATTTTACTTTGAAAATAGATGAAACCGAGCAGATTGATATAGCTGTGACGTTATAGAATTTTATTCGGGAAGTTCTTGGTTCGAATCTGGGCTGGAACATCATCTAAACCTGATGAAGTTCTTTGTGATTTTCCTTAGTCTGCATGGGATCAGTTCATGACCACTTTCTTCCAAATCCTTGGCCGTTCATTATTTACAAGTCATCCTATCATCGGATGCTATATAGTCTATGGTATATTTTTCTATCTATCTATCTATCTATCTATCTATCTATCTATCTACCACTTTGAGCATATGACATTCGTGAAACTCTTCTTTCACGTGATAGCGTAGATGGTTGAGGCACTATGCTACAAGACGGAAGGTCGCGGGATCGAATCCCGATGATGTGGATTTTTTCAATTTACCTAATCCTTCCAGCCGCACTATGGCCCTGGGGTCGACTCAGACTCTAACAGAAATTAGTACCAGGAATATTCTTGGAGGTAAAGGACGGCCGGCTCCTAAGGCTGACAGACAAACTTACCGCCATCTACGAGCCGATTGTCTAGAAAATGTGGGAAACTCAACATCTCACAACCCTATGGGCCTCCACGGCTTGTTACAAGGATACTATTATTTTTTAACTTTTTTTCACTTCAGTTTCTTAATCTTAAACAGTCGGTAGAATACTTTGGACGGGAGATCAGTCCTACTCAAGGCCACTACCTACACACAAACACAAACGCAGACATCCATGCATCGAGTTGGATTCGAACCCACGATCACAGTGTTCGAGCGAGCAAAGACAGATCATGCCTTAGACCGCGCGGCCACTGTGATGGGCATGGTAGCTCAGAGCGTAGTAAAACATAATGCGAAGAATATTACACTCCTACATTTTTAGAAGTACATTTCAGAAAATCGGCTGAACAGCGTTTGTAGCAGGGGGTAAAGAGAATGACGTGTTACTGTATGTAGAACACAGGAACTCCGTTCCCTCCCATACATATGTTGCCGTGCCTGCTGCTGCTGTCATCATCATCACAGTTATCATTTAGAAAATGTTTATGCTCTCATTTCTCAGTGATAGTCGTTTCTGAAAACTCCTGTCAGTGAATGTCATACTATTGAAAACATAAAACAACTCTCTTTTGCTCATGGAAAATGAACTCATTTTATTTTGTCTTGCAGAACATTTGCTGTCACAGTCAGTAAGTTCGTGGAATGGTCGCAAAGCGTCATACGGGAATTTACTGCCAATAGGTTTCAGCAATGAAGAAAGAAGTCTTCTGGGGTTTGGCACCGTGTATATGTGGTGTTAACCGACGTTTCGGAGGAACGTATCGCCTCCATCTTCAGAGTAGAAGAAAAATATAAGAAATCTGCCAGCGAAGGGACCGTGAGAACCGGTAAAAGCAGACTGTCGGTTAACACCACATATACACGGTGCCAAATCCCAGAAGACTGCTTTCTTCATAGTCACAGCCGTGAAAGCCTCAAATCTTGCAGGTTTCAGCAATGTTTTCGACAGCTATATCAATGTTGGCAGGCTTGCATAGCGGCCAACGGCAACTATTTTGGGGGCCGATGTGGATCTCCATAAGTGTATGTGAATGCCTTGTAATATGATGCGATAAAACCACATTCCACGAACTTAAAGCTCTACCACGTATATATCATAACAGAAGATATAAGATTTTGATTGAAGTTGTGACATGTCTGCTGGAAGCAGGAATACCAGAACCAGAGGAAACGGCTCTGTAAACACGTTTCCACTGTAACCAAATCACGTGACCTCTACAGTAATACACACGTAACTAGAGTAAATATTGGAAGCAATGTTTTCTATTGGGTTCGTGCAGATGATATATATGTAGAACCAATTGTGGAGGCGGGGGTCGAATATCTCCACCGTAGCCCTGCGAGTCTTAGGAGAAGATGAAAAAGGAACCCAATGCCTGGGGCTATAACCAAGCCACCCTTTTCTTAGGGGATGTAAATACAGGTATCTGGCCCTCCAGGTTGCGGGAGTCTCGAATCTGAGACAGTAAAATGTGGTCATGAGTCCCGCGGGACTCAGACCTGAGATGACCACGCTGGCAAGAACCAGCAGCAATTGCAAACGATAAACCCATCATTTTGTCGGAGAGGATGTTACATAAGGGCTATAACCGCAAATATTTCTTTGGAAAATAATCTCAAGGGTTTGTCGCCAAGACGAACTGGTTGACGGTATACCGCCAGACGTAAAGTAACTCTCTCTTTAAGACAGATGAGACAGGCAAGTTCTTAGTCGGAAAGAAGTGCTCGCCTATGATAGCGAGTGGTAGCCAGTGGTGGCCATGCGCGACTAGGAGTTAGTGGCCAGGAGTTGCGACCATGAGAAGAAATGTAAGACATTCTCGAGCCGGTAACGACGTGAACACTGAAGCAGAGGAATCTACATCGTTGGGAGCCGTTACCAAGCAACACCTAGTGAAGATATAGCAGGCTGAGGAAATTTAGTACGTGCTATAGTGGATTGTAAAGAGCGTAAACTAGCGAAACAGCTATAATTACTTAAAATTACGATTATTAAGAGTCCAATACATCGAATTACCAATCCAAAACCTGTGTCTAGTCACTAAACACGTGGCAATGTTTTTTTAATGTTTTTAGTAGATATAAACAGTAAAAACATGGACGTTGTTTTATTTCGAAGCTTGTGCTTTGTTTTATGTTCTTAAAATAGTCCTAACACATCTTACAATAACTGTATTTTTCTCTAGCGATTTAGTGTTACTTAATGGGGATATGTGATTTATTGTGTTTAGGATTAGGTATTGTAATGGATGTGATATATATTTTAAATGAAATAAATAACCCTCTTGTTCGCTGAGATGGGAATTTATTGTATTATTTTTCATATTTTTCATGAAATGAATATCAGAATAAATAAGCGATTTTCTATAATGAAATATAGAACACTCAGCTTATAGGACATATAACTTAAATCCGGGATATCGGAAAATGAATAGGTGTTTCAAGTGTCCAATAAAAAATTTCGATTGCATTTCATTATACTGGACTGGAATTTATATATAATATTGAAGGGCTGTCTGAAATATTGAAATGTAAATCTGTCGTCATGGCCTGCGCAGTTGCCACTGCAGATCTGCCATTCGGCTGCTGTTAGTTTCTGAAATGGAAATGAAACCGTGTAGGATGTAAGGTTCTAGCAGCTGTGAATATGAAGAGTTCTGTCTTCTGGGGTATAGCGTCGTGTAGTCCCACGAAAGTCAACCGAGTTTTCGGAGGAATATATCGAATTCGACATCATAGTCGATGAGTAAGGGACTCAAGTAAAAAGCAGACCTCAAACAGAGAAATATGTTTCTTCGAAACGTCTGTTCGCTTTAACCAGCCCACACGAAGATATTGTGATACGTAGACCCATTATGAAGTAACAGCTGTATAAACGGACTACAGCACAACAGCACGTTTTCTATGCGATCCGTGCTGCGGCTATATAGCGAGGACTAGTAGTTCAATAGAGTCAGTTGAGAATTGCCTTTGTGAGGAGTGAGAAGCTGGTAGCTGAGGCCGTGGAGAGTTCGAGAATTCAGAGGAAGGAGAATATCCGTCGTTGGAAGTCGCTACCAAGCAACGGCTAGTGAAGACTGAGAAGACTTTATCCGTGCTGCAGTTACAGTGATCTTCGGAGCGCGCAACTCAGTGAGACTGTCATAGTTATTTGCGTTTATGTGTGAGTGTCCAATAAATCCGATTATCAACCCGTAGTCACACCATGTGATAGTATGTTCCCTCTAAACGTCGTTACCGCACTCCTTATGTAGCCTCGGCGAGGTCCTCATAGAAAACACCTGTCTTAACAGTTCCACTATTGTTGCGTGACGTGTCAAGCGGGCTATTGCCTAGAAACGGCCAAAGTTTAGAGAGTAATTGTTTAGCAACGGCTCTACATGCTGCAATATGTAAGAGCAAATAAATAGGCGAAGAAAAGAGCTTGAAGGCGTAACACGAAGTGACATTAGAGATGTTCAAACTACATCTCAAAGATAATTATGCATGTATTCATATTTAAATGTAAGTAAATGAAATTATCTGATAAAAGTAAAGATAAGAAGAAAATGTATGCTTCGGGGATCGTTAATTCAGCCTCTTATATCCACAGAGTTTAACGAACGTGTAATACAATTTAATATAACAATGTAATATAAATAACTTTATTTTAGCAATTCATGGAACAACCATGGAGAATTATGTACTCTGGGACATAATGCCGGTCCGGTAAAAATCGACCGACGTCCTTTTACTTGCTTGTTGCCTTCATCGTCCTCGTTTCTTGTTTTATTATCCTTCAGCACATCTTTTTTGCTTAAACTTCACGGTTCCTTAACTACGCTATCAGTAGCTCAGACTATAAGCATACAGCATTTAAACTTCAGTTGTCTGATGAACGGAAGCTGCAGACTTCTTTATGCAAAAGTAAAAAAAGTAAAAAAAAAACTGGAAGTAAGGACTGCTTTCTGCTTTGCTTTGTTTGGTACACGTAACCCAAAATGAAACCAAATTTGTCCACCTATGGGTTAGAGAACATTATTTTACAGAATGACAAATTAATTTTGGACATTTGTACAGCTAAAAATTTTTCTACAAGTATTATGTTTTTTTATATTATCAATTGTCTTGTAAATTTAAAAAAAGTCCATTTTTTTAAAACACAACGTTTCGGAGACCGGATTCTATCTCCGGAGATAAGGGTTAGCAATATCTATTGGACTCAACTGAGTAGGTTTTACCTGAAGATGGAGACAGAACCCAGTCTCAGAAACGTTGTGTTTGGAAAAAAAACGGGACTTTTTTTTAAGTAGACAAGACGATGGATAATGTCCAGAACATAATACTTGTAGCAATATACCATCGTCACAAACTTTTAGATCTTATTTACAAATATCTGAGGAATTAATTTTTGCGACATGTTTAAAAACCCTAATTGCAAAATTTTAAAATTGATCGTATTAAGCTGCAAATCAACAAAAGTTGACGTTACGTGCAAATGCAGTGTAGTTGTACCTGTCTGCTGTGTGAAACAGTAAATTACTCTTTAACGTAGACAACTAATCTACTTGATATTTCATGAGGAAGGACCAAATAATCCTGAGCTAATACAGGATTCCCATGGATTTATGTTGTGTTCTGAGGGTGGAAGGAAAACCTGTATAATTCGGTTTGAACCAAGATGAAGTCTTATATGTGTACATGACACAGAGTTTCCCTTACCTTTTCAGTTCCTGCAGATCAAATTGTTACAACAGGTTTAAAATAAAATTTAATTCATACACTATACATCATCACGAATACAAGGGTCATCACCATCTTGATACCTACAGGATTACACTTAATTCGATATTCCTACAACCATAATTGTGACTAGCTTCTTCACATGTCCAACATACCTTTGCCTCATGCTACTTCCTCTATTGTCTGCTGAGGTATTTCTTTGCCTAATTCTGTATGTACGTTGTAGCCAATTATTCCCCTCGTCAGACAAAGTATTTAAAGGTGTTTAATATTCTCCTTCCGTTTCTACGTCTTTGGGGATGTAATACTAGCAGTAAAAGTCATAGAAATGTCATCTGTGCAACAGCTGTTCCCATGCGAAATGATCCTCGCAAAATTGAAGACAATGGCGTAGTTAAATTGTAAGGCCTACTTTGTCCTCGCTGCTCTAAATCTTAGAGATCTTTCTTCCTCTTTGATTGAAACACGTGGAGACGAATGAAAAATGCAGAAACAAGAACTTAATATAGCGCGGAGAAGACTTTCAAAAAAATCGGCGTCTTTATCTTACGTACAAAAACCATTTAATCATGCATGCCTTGTTCGAGAGAAACTTCGTTATATTTCTGCCAAGGAATGGCTGGTCCCNAATGTCGACGTCATCACACCTCCTGCAGATTGAGCAATCCATTTCAATCCCCCAGCCCAGCCCCTCGAATCCACCTCACCTTCGTGAACCAATCCCCTTCCAAAGGAAGAAACAAACTTAGTCAGCCGGAAAAGGGGATTTTTGTGTGAGTCTGTTAGGGACTGCTTTTTTATGTAGAAAAATCTGTTTCTTCTGTGCGTTAACTTGGATGAAACACTTTGACAAAATGTCTTTAAGGGGGTGAAAGAGGCAAGTTTCGTCGACGTCATCTTTCCTTTGTTTTATTTATCTACGACTTTATAGTTCCCATTTATTTTTTATCTTATATTCTCTTTTCTTTTCGTTACTTCTGCATGTGGCAACTCTACGAACGAGTTCAGTTCGTTAACACATCACAATTGTAGCAGTTTTCTGCTCTTATGAAGATGTACTGCACTCACTGTGTCCCGGCTCATTAGGCCTTAATGAAACCGACATCTGAAGCCTCGCGGAAACAGTGTAAGTACAGAACTGATAGGCACAATTACCTGCACATAACTTTATCGACTTTTTTATGTAGATGGAAGAGTTTCGATTAGTGGTAACACTCGAGACTCGTTTTCCGGAAATCCTCATTTCGGGTTTTTGCCGGGTCATCGTTATCCTGAGCTTTTCCGTGGTTTTGCTCAGACATTGCAAACACATCCCGAGATAGGGTCTCGCTTAGATCACAGCTGCTTCCAGAAATACTTCACAGTTCATGATTGATCTACCTTTCCGACTCCATATATTCTGCGACAGCAAAAGCATTATAAAATAAGAATTCTAACAACAAACTCATCACTAGGATTAGTTTTTTTTTGTTCTTATTGTTGTGGCAATACTTGCGATAATATATTTGCAGAGACTTTGTGTACTGAGTCTGTGCTTAGAGCGGTGTTAGTGGTTTTCAGGTCTGGAATACGCGATAACAAAATTGGTGCAACATTTAAAGCTTCGTAAGGGAAATAAATTAGGATATGGAATTTGGTTGCAGTCTGTTCAGTAAGAATGAGGCGGGGTGAGCAGAGCACATAGGAGGGGAGGAAATTACTCCATGTACTGTGTAATTAATCACTGTCGACAACTTAAAGATTCCTAACAATTAGTACAGCAGTACTGACACACTTAATTGAAAATAAATTACCTACTTTTAAACTTCTTTTTCGTGAATGTTCGCATACGCATGGCGTAAAAAAAAATTAAAAAGGTATATTTTTGCTTCACATAGCTTAATTCGTATTACTATGGTGTACAGTCGATCTGCCGAAGTAGCTTGTTGTAACTGATAATAGCACGTGATGACGTGACTGTAGACGGGCTTTTGATTGGATATTGGATTTATTAACAACTTACGCACACCACCCGGAACTACAAGTAGTTAGAACGCGATAGCTAAACTTCACAATTCACGAATCACCACAGCACCCTCTAAGCTTTTTCCAGTCTGCTGTGTCTTCACCAGCCGTTCCCTAGAAACGGCTTCTAACAATATAAATTCGTCTTCCGCGCTCAAGTGTGCTCTGGGTGGCGGCTCCATTCCAGTTCTCTTCAATCTGTCTCTTTTCTTCACAGACTGCTGTACAGAACTGACTAAGTTACCCCAATTAGCTTCCATATAACCCCTTTTACAAGGACTGAATAGAAAACACATTTTAAAACATTATCTCTATTGTTCCATGCCTATGCGTTGCAGCGGGAACGTGTTTACTTCTGCACCAGTTGTCACGTGTTTGAATCACTAAAGAAGTGGTTTGGACTAGTGACTCCATCTGTTGACAAATTATGCACTCACGATTCGTGACTACACTTTGCAGATCGCCAGACACACAGAGACTATCCTGAGCCAGATCTATCCAGTCCATACCACCCCATTACATCCCTCTAAGATCCATTTTAATATTGTCCACCCACCTACATCTTGGTCTTCCTAATGGTCTCTTTCCTTCTGGCTTTCCCACCAATATCGTACATGCATTCCTCTTCTTTTCCATTCGTGCTACATGCCCTGTTAATTTCATCCTCCTTGACTTGATAATTCAAATTATATTTGGCGAAAATAATTTAGAGTATTTGCTCCTCATTATGTAATTTTCTCTTTAGAGTAAACTACACGTCACAGTTTCGATTCGACTCTTGTGATGTGGCCTTAAGTTGTAACCAAATTGTGCACCCCTGCCCTGCCACTCGCTTTCATGTCGCTCTCTCTCACCACAGTGGGTTATTATTTTGCTTATTTTTATATCTCTTTTGAGCCCTCATTATAATACTGCCATTGTAATAACGCTGAAGTTAATTATAGCACGTAATTATTGTAAACTAGCTTCAATTGCCACTGGTAATAATTCTAGGTATCTGTAATTGGTAAACATATTTACATTTTAATAAAATTCCATTAATTACAGGGGAAATACATACAATATATATATATATATGACGACTCGAAATAGTTTTCCTCGTTGGCAACTGAGATAAACGTAGTATCTTATATATTTTATATAAATTTGCATGAATTTGTTTTACAAATTTTGTATTTGCATTGTACTCGAAGTAGAGAGGAAGAAAATGTTATAATTTTCATCTCCTACACACGATTGTAAATTTTGTGCTCAAATAGGATATCACAATTATATAATAAGGAAGTATTGCAACGTAAAACTAAAACAATCTCGCTTTATGGACAAGAAACACGAAAATATTCAGAATTCGCATCATAAAAAATGTGATAGTA
Organism: Cryptotermes secundus; assembly: GCF_002891405.2. Classification (NCBI taxonomy): domain Eukaryota; kingdom Metazoa; phylum Arthropoda; class Insecta; order Blattodea; family Kalotermitidae; genus Cryptotermes; species Cryptotermes secundus. Next base: position 1,478,949 of record NW_019737391.1, read on the forward strand.
CATGTAAATTTACATGAATATAACACACAGGTAACACTAAATAAAATATCTTGAGTAGCCAGTAAATTATGCCAAAACTTAATAATTTAAATTCACGTATTGAAGGCACATCAGGAGAGATACGAGAACAGTTAAAGTTAATGCTTAAATTTATTTTAGACTCAGGTTTGACATAAGTTGTTGAAATAGGATCCTGAAACCCGAGGAAAAGAGAAAACAGGAACTCATCAAATGAGATTTCTCGGATTTTATATAAGAAATTAATCTGAGAGATAGAAAAACAAATTAGGATATACGAGAACTTTTAGAAACCTGAAACTTAGCAAAAAGATTGCAGCAGTAGCTGAGATGATCGTTATAACAAGAAGAAAGCATGGTTCCTGTTGCACCTCAACTATTTCCACTTCTTATGCACTGTCTGACAAGGGTTTATGTTCAACTAAATAAGCACTACACCATGAAGTCGTATGGACTAGTGGATATATAGATCCACGTTTTCTTGACCTCAGCACTAATTAGAGAATTAGAGATGATTTCTCAGCTTCACGCTCCTGTCACTTTACCCCCGGAAAAAACCGGTACCAATTTGATATGAGGCTCGTTGGACCCCACAGCCGGTCTGAACGATGTGGAGAAGAGAAAATTCTTGACCCTACCGATACTTGAACCCCGACTCCCAGTTGTTCAGCATGTAGCCAGTCGCTATAGCAACTGCGCTATCCCGGCTCCCCAATATGGAACTATAATAGTCAGTTAAGGTGTTATAAACGTCGTTCAGGAAATTGTGACTCCAAAAATGCAAGAGACTCGTTTTCGTGGCGCATATTGCGATTGTATTTCGCCTATTACGAGGAAGAAGAAGACAAATTAATGATCATTTTTAGTACATATTATTTCGTACCTGTATATAACGAAAGAGGGCTGTAATGCCGAATTGAGAACATGGATAGATGGCGTGTGGTGTATATAGCACTCCACGCTCCAGCCTCTCGTAAACGTGTAATTTAACATTCATTGATTTCTGTGTGGCTTCTCAACAAGGTATCGCTTCGCTCAAAGCTTTGAAATGGAAGACATGGTGTTTTCTTCCCTCTCTAGTGAACCCATGAATTATATAAACCTTTCTTTATTGCTAGTGGGGTGAGACTAAGTCCCTTGTACTGCGGCCACTTCTGGCCTATTGTACCAGCCCCAGATGATAGGTGAGGGTGATTGTGGAGCAATTGGTGGAATGAAGATTAGCAGGGGAAACCATAGTACTCGGAGAACACCTGCCCCAGCGCCACTTTGTCCACCACAAATCTCACTTGACCAGACTCGGGATCGAACCTGGGCCTCCGAAAGTATATAAACCTTGACAGAGTAGTTCAGGCTGTGTGGATGTCTCGCCTTTGATGCGTTGGAAAATCCGATCACTTTGTAAGTCACTTACGGTTTTCATGCTCACATCTGTTCAACAGGATCCTCAAATAATTAACTGTCCTGCTCCTTTTGTTGAGGTTTTAAAATTTCCTCGAGTGAAACACTTTTCTTTCGTTTTGCATTGTACTTTTGTCTGGAAAAATTGCAAATGTCCCTAGTTGCCTGTTAAAAGCGAGTGTTTGTATAGAATAGTAAGCGGAAATGATTGTTCTATTTCACTTGCAAGTTTACAGCCTACTGCACACACCCCCTACCCCCATTACATCCGGTGTGACGTAGCATGTTCAATGGCCATGAAAGTGAGGTTACAATTCCCTTTCACATCAGTTTCCTTCCGAGCTCTAGCGAATGTGTCCACGGCAGTTAAAGAAAAACGATGCAAGTAACGTAGCATTTAAAGTGTATAAATGTCGGAATGATTAATTTCGGTGAAAATGTTGATTCATTTTGGACTTTAACAGGAGAAGAAGAAGAAGAAGAAGAAGAACGGGAAGAACAGAAATGCGTTTCCTCTAAGGGTTAATAAACATAATGAAGATATTAGAAAAGAAGTGTGAATAATGATTGTGAACACAATAACAACAAGTTTCGAAATAAATTGTTACATAATTTAGAATAATGCCCCGAAACTCCATTTCGAAGCATTTCTTTCAATATAATCCGAAAGGGGATAAGAAACCACAGGCGTTCGGTAAAAGGTAGGGGAAACAATTAATCTTTGTAACCGGAATAAGTATGATATTAATTATGTTCATTTATTCAGTCGTCATGAATTGCAGTGTCCCAAATATAGTCATCGGAACGACTTGAGAATAACACGGGAAAGTATGACCTAGGCATCCGTAACTACCCCTTCATAGATAAAGGCGACTTGAGCTTGTAACTGCCTATGCATATACGTACAGCGCTGTTGTTAATAAAGTTCGTTATTCGCTTTCATGTTTTCCCAAACGACTTTATGGAGTTCATTTATTGTCAGTTGTATTTGGTGAGGAGAATATTTGGACTGAAGAGAGATGAAGTGACAGGAGGTTGGAGAAAACTGCATAATGAGGAGCTTTACAACTTGTACTCTTCTCCAAGTATAATTAGAATGATCAAGTCAAGGAGGATAAGGTGGGCAGGGCATGTAGAACGAATGGGGGGACGAGGAATGCGTATAGGATATTGGTGGGAAAGCCAGAAGGAAAGGGACCACTGGGAAGACCAAGGCGTAGGTGGGTGGACAATATTAAAATGGATTTTAGAGAGATAGGATGGGATGGGATGGATTGGATAGATCTGGCTCAGGATAGGGACCAGTGGAGGGCTCTTGTGAACACGGTAACGAACCTTCGGGTTCCATAAAATGCTGGGAAATTCTTGAGTAGCTGCAGAATTGGCGGCCCCATGAGAAAGTAAGTAAGTATTTAAAATCTTACCTTTATCTTCTTATATTATCTGTGGCAGCGCTCTAATTATTTTAACGAGTTTTAATACACCTTGGATGGATTAGGTACGAAGAATCTTTGTAATACATCAGAATCGATTATTAGAAAAATTACAATACGAAACTATAACCGTGTTATTAATAAAAGATTGCATTGTGTGACAAGAATTTGTGATATTACCTAGTGAAATGCTCTTTCATTTCTTTTTCCAAACTCAGGACATTATATTTCATACAAAAAGCTGATTCTTACGTACAGGATGTTCAGTAAGTAACCTCCAAGGGAGTGTTATACTGGTTCTCATTACTTCAAGTCAGACGTCCAAAACAACGAAAGTGAAGGGCAGACTTTCTACTTCTGTAATAATCGGGCCAGCTGATGTATTTGTCCCAGCGACACACCACATGGATCATTTTCGCTGAGAGAAACGAGGGCTCAATAAGTAAGATGTAAAATTCGTGCTGTTGGTGTATTAATACAATTATTTACTTTTGGGTATTACCTGTCGCCCTGTTTTCATATAAGACGCCGTTTCGGCTACTGGGCTCTGTGTCTGCTGGGTCCAATCGCCAGAGCTAGTCATTGCAAAATTTTATCTTAACTCTCGCATATGGTTTATGTTGTGTTTGATTTATATATCCTGCGTTGTGTTGATTCTTGTGTCCGGAGATAGGGACTGTTTCCACCGACTGAGTCCAACTGAACAAGTTTGCACCTGTTGACGGCAGATTGTAGTTTCCGAAAATTGGCTTTAAATGAAAACAGGTAAAGGTAAAGGTAAAATTTTCCCTGTGCTTAACAAATTAAACGCTATATCATGAAGGCGTATGGAGGAGTGGATGTATAGTTCCACATTTGCTCGACCTCGGCACTAGTTGGAGGTGAGTGGTTAGTTTCACGCCCCGGCCGCTTTACAACATGGAAGGAGCTCTAGGGACCCTTTGGATAGGAGGTTGGGTGGACCCAAGAGATGGTCTGGACGCTGTGGAGAACAGAAAATTCTTAACCCTACCGGGACACGAACTCCGACCCCTCGGTCATCCAGCTCATAGACAGTTGACATACCGACTCCAAAATTAAAGCAAGACGATGGATAATGTCCAAAAAAGCCACCTTTTGCGAGGGCTCAGTGTTTGCAGGCCTGACACACTAAGTTGAGCAGCGGTATATTTCTCTGCATCACGTGATTCAGGAGCTAATGAACTAGGTCTTGTGCGTCAACATTAGCATCCCAGCAGAAGGCTGGGAATTTCTTGCCCAAACCCCGTCGTTCAGCCGTGAATTTGCTCCTCACAGTTTTCACTCCTTCCGAAAGAAAACGCTTGTTACAAAATGAGATGTAAGCTGACGTGTGCCGGTGGTTGCACACACTGAGCTTGGGGCGTGTCGCTAGGACACGTGTCTCGTTTGGTTTAACAATTTCGTCTGTCCAACATTCCTTGTTGTTTCAGATGTTTCTATATCGAAGTAATGAATATGAGTGTAACATATCCTACGATGTTACTTAACAGGCAGTTTATAAACACGCGGTTTCGCTTTTGACATTATTCTTTGGCTGAAATGAATATATGCTAATCGCATCCTATTCTAATTAGGACTTTAAAGCCAGTCACATTCCTTTTTCCAGAATGTAGCAGTATTTTAGTCTAATTCTGCTGTAAATATTATAGTTTATATCGCTTTATTTATTGGTTCACATGTGCAAATTTCAATTTCAAACAAGGGTTCTTAATACATTCCTTATGTCTTTTTCTCATAATGAAGGTTCAATTGATCTGGGTGCTTTAAAGTGCACATTTGAATTTACCTTACCCCATTTTTTCTTTATTTTTTGTTTATGTTTCATATTTTTCGTTTAAAATTCTAGAAGTTAAAAATGAAACAGATTAAATTTAATTATTAATTTTCTTCTTCTGACGCAGATGGTTGGCCGATCTGGTGGTATTAAATTCGTCATTTAAATCCTAACTTATTTTTAACCTACTCTCCTTATTTTGAAAAAAATAAAAGTATGCTTATGCGATCACCATGTTGTCTGTGTATCTTTGCGTCTGTGCATCACCTCCTATCAAGTTTTGAATCTCTGAACCAACTTTTATGAAAATTGGTATGTATATCATGACACCTAAACTCACCTCAACGGTGTACTTCATAAATCCCATCAGCGTCTGTATTTGTATCCCCTTACCGCTGCTAGGCAACAGCTCGGTGAAAACGTTACCACTGCAACCAGTATATACTAAACAATAGAAAAATTATTGAACGCTTTAATTTTTTTATTCCGGCCATGTCGTATCAAAGGAAAGTAGATGAGTAGTTCTTCCCAGAACTTCTTGTTTTCTTTGTTACTTGTTCCCTCTTCCTCTCTTTCTCTGAAACGAATTCCGTAGGTTTCGAATATCTGGTTTTAAAGTGTCTAATGGCTACATCCTTCCTCATTGGCTTTTGTCGGAAATTGTTCTATGAATTTATTACATGGACACTCCAGAATGTATATTATAATTTATACAAAAAACACGGTGAAGAGATTTATTTCTTGAACTAAATTGCATCTGATGTTGTTGAACCAAAGTTACTGGCTCTGATGGTCATCTATATTCCGTGCAAGATTCTTAACGTGTGCATGATAGAATGCTTTCAGTTTCTCGATAGTTGACATTACCTAGGCCGGCCCATTCTTCCACCCCACCCTATTCACTACACAAGGCAATAAAATGATACAACTTCATATTTAAGTGTTTCCATCAAAGGAACATTTTTAACAAATGGAGAAATGGGCGTGACTCCTATGAACAGATGGGTGTGGCATTTTGGTAAAATATATCGCGTCAGATCGCATGTAAAATTATGCTTCATTCGAATAAGCACAAATTAATTTTGTTTGAAGTTGATAGAGGACTCACACTGAAGTCTTCACAGACTGCCGTCCCGCATTTGTACGTACATGTTTCTATCGTTTGTAGAAGCCTGTAACATATAGGTAAAATTATCCTTGTAACAGACCGTGGAGGCCCATAGGGTCGTGAAACATCGAGGCTCCCACATTTTCTCTAGACAATCTGGCCGCCTTTAATTCCGCAGGAAGATTCCTGGGTACTCATTTCTTTTAGAGGCTGAGTCGACCCTAGAGCCATAGTGTGGCTGGAAATGATTAAAAAATGTTTGAAAAAATTTTCATTGGGACTCGAACCCGCGACTTTCCGGCTTGTAGCATAGTGCCTCAATCAACTGCGCTACCGTGTACCCCCAATTTATAGCCTATACTCATACAAATTACAGCGTAAACCTCCTGAAGCAAACCTATTTTGCCTTTAATTTCGTAATTCAGCAGTAAATATATAGCAGTAAGTATATAAAGAAATACGTGTATATTGATTTAAAGTTAGGTTTTTTTCCGTTTCAAATGAAATTTGTATCTGCTTCTTAACACAATTCCGTTCACAAGTCCTCGGGTTCTCATGCATAGAGTCAAACAGAACACAGGGTTATTATCAATTATTTCGGTGATAAGAAAGTAGTGTATTTTCGAAACTGTTTAACAGTTACGAACATGTATACTAAGAAAGTTTGTTTTTTTCCTGGAGATATTTGATATGTATTATTACATATTGTGTGCTAATATTAATAGTGTATATTTAATTTGGTTATGTTTTAAAGTTAATTGCCTTAGAGAAATAAGGAAAAATCATAATATTTGCCTGTTCAACAGGAGCATCCCTTCTAGTTAATTTCTTACTATGAGAAAATTAATTTAATTATCCTTCATTAGCCTCCTACAACATATCTCTCTGTGTTTGTGTGTAGGTAGCAAAACCTTGCGTCGGGTTGAGCCCCCTTCGAAGTAGTCCCAATAACTGTCTAAGATTAAGAAACATAAGTGAAACGAAGTGTTTCACGGATGTATTGTGCTCCATGTGGGAGCAAATGGAGCAGATAAATAGCCTCCTACATGATTTTTAATGTAAGTCTTATAGTATCTATGTAGTGAAATGATGGCTGAAGTGTCCACGAGTAATCTAAAGCCATAAAGAATGAAACATATTTTCCTATTTCAGAGATACAAAGAATTTATTATAATTTTCATATTACAAAGAGTAATCGGACAACAAGATTAAGAAAAAAAATATTTTATGGCACTGTTTGGAAGCCGAAGTTGTTTTCAACATACTTTTGTAGACCATTTCTACAAGTTACGTTCTTAGATTGTGATCTACATCGATTTATACACAGAGCAGGAACCGTCAAATTGTGGCACTACTATCTCATGTGTAAAATGTGGGCCCTCAAGGTTCTATTACTCAGCGTAATGTGCTGAGTTTCATCATGTTTCAGCATCTGTAGTAGAGCTCTGTAAATCCAACTTTTATTATTATCCATCTTTTCGTCATTAATCGTCCAAACATTTCCTTTTAAAAGTATTAATATATCATTTCTAAAAGGTAGTGTTAAAAGTTTATATTTTTATAATGAAACAAGAACAACTAATCGCTTACTTTCCTATGATATGACACGGGATGCATAAAAAACGATGCCTCCAATACGTCTTCGTTGCCGCGGGAACGTGTTTACCGAGTTGTTATGTAAACAACGAAAGGGGATACACAGACACACACACACGGACTCCCCTTTGATAAGACACGGAGCAAACAAAAGTTTACGCTTCCACAATTCTTATACCGTTGTGTGTATTCGTTGCCTGAGGAAAATGTTTACCGAGCCGTTGCCTTGCAACGGCAGAAGTGGTATCCACATATACACTCAGATTGAGGAAAGGGAGGTTTACAACGTACGGCGTTGAGATGGGCTTAGTTGCCATAAAAAACATTGATTTTAGGAGGAGGTGTTATGCCCAGACATTTTAATTGTATAAGCTTACTTTAAGAGAGTAAGCTAAATATAGGAAATCGGGATAACTCAATGAGCATAGCGACTGACTATGGATTGAACGGCAGAGGATTCGGAGTTCGAGTCCCAGTAGGAACAAAATTGTTCTCCTATCCACGTCTTCCAGATCGGTTCTGCGACCCACCCAACCTCCTATCAAATGAATACCGGGGATAAAACGGCCGAGGAGTAAAGCTGATCATTCACCACTAACTAGTGCCGATGTCAAGAATATGTGGATCTATGCAGCCACTAATTCATACATCTTCATGAGATAACTAATTAGTTAAGCACAGAAGCAAATTTACCTTTTTACCTCACTACTACTACTACTACTACTACTACTACTACTACTGCTAGTACTGTTACATTTTATCTGCGTGAAGACTTGCATTGATTTTATTGAATGAAAATAATTAGGAGGACGGTTTGGGCTTTACGCTCCGATAGATTCCGCAGACGTGTGCACTGGGACTGCAATTCGGCCTAGTTGGGCAACATTGTGTGAGAACATAACGGTGTCCATGTATTGAGAAATGTGAGTCCACTTAAATGGCAGCTCTGGTCGATTCGATTGCGAGATATCGAAGATGAATGCGTGCATTAGGTGCAATGGTGGATAGGAGGAGGAGGGAACCGGTCGCTATCCACCCATCCTACCCCCGCGTATCTTTGCTTTACGTATAAAGTAACTGACTGTTAACATTGCCGGTAATAATGTTTCGTGGTAATATACGAGGGTGCAGCAGACTTGTACCAGAAGGGTTGGAGTAGCTGTTGGGGTCCAGACTTGCATTCGGGAGGTGTTCGGTTCGAATCTCCGTCAGGACTCCTGCTTTCCAGTCTGAGGATTTTCGTGATTTAACCCTTTAAAGACCTAATTCCATCGAGTCAGAAACAGAGAGTCAGAGTTGCTTCACAACTGGCAGCTTATCGTCAATCATATAAGATTTGAAGTTTTCACGACGGTGACTATGAAGAATGCCGTCTTCTGGGATGTGGCGTCGTGTACATATTTTGTTAACAGACGTTTCGGAGGAACGTATCTCCTCCATATTCAGGGTGTAAGAAATCCGAGAGCAATGAACCAGCGTGAGGAAGTGTTTGAGATACCTGCTCACGCTGGTTCATCGCTCGCGGATATTTTATACCCTGAAGATGGACGTAATATGTTCCTTCGTAACGTCGGTTTACACAATATCTACACGGCGCCACATCCCAGAAGATGGCATTCATAGTCACCGCCGTGGAAACCTCAAATCTTACAACTAATATATATATATATCAAGTGACACTCATGTGTGAAATAAAATCGGAAATGCTACTTCAATTTATTAATATTTTTCAGACTTTTCTTTCAATACGTCTCACGGAATATATTAGTTGAGCACTCCACTTGGCGCGTACTCCTATTCCTATCATTCACCTGTTATCCGAAACGTCGACAGAAACGAAACTGTGAGATATGCAGAACTAGCACTTTGCACAAAGTAATTCTGAAGCTCAAGTTTTTTTAAACATTTTTTTTTCTTTCTTCAGGGTCAATCCATCACAGGAAGCTGTCAGAAATTTTACATGTATCCATCACACCATTCTTGGCTTGGTACTATGATGTGCTTTTCTGCTACGGTACTGAATTTCTACGTATATATATATATATACACACACATTCATCGTATTCCATGCTCTTATGGGGAGGGTGTGTGCTGTAAAAGATGCCATGCTATTAGCCAGCCCTAATGGAGTGGTTGCTTGCGTGAATAGCGAGGGTTGGGAAAAAGCAAGAGACGCGAGCCCTCCATATCCATGTTCTGTTTTGTAAGACCCATAAGAACAGATTTACAACTGAGTAAATTCTCAGCTCGTCGAGTGGTAAGTTCACTAGGGGGCTAGATGCGAAGGGAAACTCCCATTACACTACATACATTTATTTAAAGAACGTTCTTGGGATTTTTGGAGCGCTTACAAGGAAAGCTTGTAAGAATGACCCTATTAACTTTGCCATATCTGTATGTCTTTCTGTCACAACTCAAGAATCGCTTAAATTGTTCTCTTGAAATTTCATACTGCGGAATTGTATTAAAGTTTGTTGTCAATCTAATACCAATTTCAGTTATGATAGGATGAGAAAAGCGGACGGTTTACTTGAAGACTTACATGCGTTTAAAATCGGATCTCGGGGGAAAAATCGCTGAATATTTATCAGAGAAAAAATTGTGCCAAAAGTATCGTGGAGAAAAAATGGAATTCATTTTATGCTCGGTTGATGGTTTCCGTAAATGTTTAGGTTTTCCTAACGCTACAGAATTGTTACGCTTTGCGTAGATTTGATAATTTATTAGCCCAATAGATTTATTTAAAAAAAATGAAAGTAAATTTATGCCCTCTCCGTGCTGTCTGTCTATATATAACCCTCATTAAATTTTAATGCTTTAATATTTATAAAGCCGGTAACGGTAGCCGAACGGTTTAAGGCATGTACTGTCTTCGCTCGCTTGGAAACCGGGATCGTGGGTTCGAATCCCACTAAGGGCACTGATGTTTAGTTTGTATGTGTGCGTTTTTCTGTGTTTGTGTACACGTAGAGGCCTTGCGACGAGCTGATCACCCGCCCAAGCAGTCCTACCGAATGTGTAAGATCTAGAAAAACCGAAAGTGAACGGAGAAGTTCATGGAGGTAGGCTTAGGCCCACTGGGGCTGTAGTGACAAGGAAAAGAAAAAGAAAATTTATAAAACTGACCCCATGTCAACGACTTACTTCATAAATTCCTCCTATCGGTCTGTATATATCTCATCTGTCGTTGCCAGGCAACGGCTAGGTAAAGACTTTACAGCTTCAAATAATATACACACAACAATAGAATAATTGTTGGAGCCGTTGTTTTGTGTGCGGTCCATGTCGTATCAAGGAAAGTAAGCGATTAGTTTTTCTCAGAAATTCTTATTTTATTTATGTTCTTTATTTTTACTGAAATGTTTGACAGTTACATGAAGCTAACAGTCTCACAACTTGTCAAGAATTTCTTCGCCTTTAAAGCAACGCCCATAATCATCATCTAATTCACAAGAGACCGTCCCAAACTCCGTACCGACCAATGTAGTCCAGTCAACTCCATGTCACCATTTCCTTAAGGTCAAACTTTTTATCATTCCATCTACGTCTAGGTTTTCTAAGTGATCTCTTCCTTTCCTTTGTCCCGAATAATGTCTGGTATGCATTTATTTGTCCCATGATAAATGCATGTCCACTGTCTCACTCTTCATTATATCTACCTAATAATTCCTGGGGATCGGAAGTTGTCTCCTGTTTTATTAATCTCCTAGAAGTCGTCACTTTCGAGAATGACCTGTGTCGACAGGTTTCCACTAAACACGTAATGTTGTCCCTGTATTTAACTAATTAATAACTACACCATGAAGATGTATGGGGGAGTGGACGTATAGATCCATGTATTCCTGACATCAGTACCATTTGAAGGTGAGTGGTCAGCTTTAGGCTCCGGCTGCTTAAATCCTCGGGAGAATGAAAGGCTGGATGGATCACATAAGTTTCCAGCAAGTAGAATAGAATGAAATTAATAATTTTTCCCCTGCCAATAGATATTTATCAGTCAATGAACTTAGTAATTAATGCAGTTAATCATAAAATATTCGTCATGATGTTGTGTGAGCTGAGGCAGAAGGGTTTGAATCTGATTACTCTCTCTCTCTCTCTCTCTTGGTGTGGCAGGAATTTGTGTCGTCTCGCGTGCCTCTTCTGAGAGGTACTTACCATAAAGTTACATGCTAAGAGAGATGTGCTTCGAAGGATGTCATGTGACTAATTGCTGGAAATTTAACGGACAGATTTCGGGGAATATGGGTCGCCGTAACAGGGCGATAATCCCTCCGACATCAGTGTGTAGCGTGTGCTCTAAACATGCATATGCAGGGGCTGGCGTCGGGAATGGCACAGGGAATTCTCTGCGTATACTGTATAGTTAGGAATCCACTGCAATTTCTGGATCGGTAACCTTATCCGGACTGGTATAGCCACAGTGGTGCTCCTTATGTTGAACTCGAAGTCTGATTGTAGTGATCACATCGCTGCTTTATTGGTCCCTGTATAACAGTCAAATTAATAGAAAGAAAAATGGTGAACTTGAGGGTGAAGCTGCCCCTGTGTTTAATTAATTACGCGTCATTCCATGAAAACGTATGGGGGAATGGAGGTATAGTTCCAACATTATTTACTGAATGGAGATGACGAAGGTGAGTAGTCAGCTTCACGCTTCGGCTGCTTTACGATCGAAGAAAGAGCCCCCTTACCCATAGCCCCACGTGTCCAAGGCGTAGGATAATATGGCAGTAACACTTTTCCTCCCCATTTTAGGAATTTTACAGTAGTGATCATCAAGTTTGATGTGAAATCCCTCATAATAAGACTAACTTCTTCTGGGTTGTATCACGGTGTGACGTGTAAATAAATTGCTAGGCAACGGGTCGGTAAACACACTCCCGTAGAAGCAAGCTCGCGGAAAACTAGGACATGTGTTGCTAGACGATGAAGCTGTAAACACTAATTCTTGACAGTATTTTCCGTGGAGTCCGTGCAAAGTGGCTATTAGAAGTGTTCGGCAGGACAGGAGTAGAGAAAGCAGAGTAGACGGAGTAGAGAACAGTAGTCGAGAGTAGTCGAGTCGGGTCCTCGGAATTGGCAGCTGCAGGATAATGGCAAGAAAGGAATTAGACTTTTCCAAGAAGACTTCGTGTGTGATTTTAAATGACTGTGAGACTGTGATAAATCCGTTGCCAGGATACGACTAATGAATACTGAGAATTCTAGTGTGTGTGCGGCAGTGAATTGCAAAGTGTGTTGAATAGCGATAGCGCTGTAATTGTCTGTAATCCCGAACTGTGTGGATGTATAACGTGCAATAAAGCAAATAATCCAATCAAAACCCCGTCTTATAATTCACGTCACAACGCGTGACAACACTATACTTCGGAAGAGCCTAGTCACTGAAGTGAGAACCTCAGTTCAGACTTGTTGACATTATATGCGTGTCTAAATACAGTGTTGATGTCAAGTGCCGAGTCCTTCTGTGGCACTAAAGTGTCAGCCAAGTAGTGTAAGACTTCACGTTTAAAAGCATCTGAATTTAATGTTTTTAGAGAATACATTTCTTCTACAAGTATCATATATATGTTCATAATTTGTCTCAGAATCAGTGTATTTAGTTGACACCGTCTGGCTATATCAGATATACAGGGTGTTTCACGACTACAGAATATTTATCAGAGAAAAAATTGTGCCAAAAGTATCGTGGAGAAAAAATGGAATTCACTTTATGCTCCGTTGATGGTTTCCGTAAATGTTTAGGTTTTGCTAACGCTACAGAATTGTTACGCTCTGCGTAGATTTGATAATTTATTAGCCCAATAGATTTATTTTGAAAAAAAATGAAAGTAAATTTATGCCCTCTCCGTGCTGTCTGTCTATATATCACCCTCATTAAATTTTAATGCCTTAATATTTATAAAGCCGGTCACGGTAGCCGAACGGTCTAAGGCATGTACTGTCTTCGCTCGCTTGGAAACCTGGATCATGGGTTAGAATCCCACTCAGGGCATGGATGTTTAGTTTGTGTGTGTGCGTTTTTCTGTGTTTGTATACAGGCAGAGGCCTTGAGACGAGCTGATCACCCGCCCAAGGAGTCCTACCGAATGTGTAAGATTTAGAAAAAACGAAGTGAACGGAGAAGTTCATGGAGGTAGGCCTAGGCCCACTGGGGCTGTAGTGCCAAGGGAAAAAAAATTATTACAGGATACATTACAGCAAAACACTTATTAAGATTATTCCTCTTTGTTGTACGTACATAAACAGAAGGGTTTTTTATTAGCTTTTACTCCCATAATGTCTCTGCTTCTCACAACCGAAATCAGACTTCCTTGCTAAGGTCTATTTGTTTGCATACTTCTCAGTCCATCACTCTAATTTCTCACTGTCAAATTGTTAAAATTTATCTTGCTTTCCTTTGCTCTGTTCCATTCTTTGCAATTTTCACTCTACAGCTGCCTCATCCTAAACAATATATTCCTGTTTCCTCCGCCCCTATCGGTTTGACCATACAAACTCAATTATGTGTAGCCGTACATAATGTGAAAGACACGACAACAGAATATGTATGAAACATATAAGATCTGAGGTTATCACAGCGGTGATTACTGGGATGTAATGCCGTATAGTCTGTTGAAAGGTAGCCGAAGTTTCGGAGGAATATGTCGCCTCCATTCAAGGTTATCCTTGTAAGAGGCCGTGGAGGCCCATAAGGTTGTGAGACGTCGAGGCTCCCACATTTTATAGAAAATCGGCTCACAGTTGTCGGTGAGATTTTTAGCCTTACGCGCCGGCCGCTCTTTAGCCCTAGGAAGATTCCTGGTACTTATTTCTGTTAGAGGCTGAGTCGCTGAGATGCTGAGATTTTTGCTTGCTACCCGGTTCTTTCTAATTTCTTGCGTGGTTTGTATGTATATATATGTATGTGTGTGTGTATGTATGTAAGGGATTGCGACCTTCAATGATCTATTGTGCTTCCCCTTTTAATTAACCCTTTATTAATCCTACACTTAGAATGAAATGTACGACTTTATTTATGGGGCGTCATAAAAGTCCCTTGGTTCCATGAAGAAGTGACCCAGGTGACGAAATCTTAAATAAACTATGACCTCATAATCATATAGGATATGTGTGGCTGATTCGTTTTCTTGTAGGCACCTTTCACAAGTTGGGTTATTTGTCAGCCCCAGTTTAAAAAGGTGTCCTTTTAGGTGGCAGTGTCTAGTATCTTGCGTGACTTAATATTCAACCTTGAAGATGGATTCTACATGTTCCCCCGAGACGTCGGTTGACTGTATACGGGCTGCTTATATTTATGCCCCAGAAGGTAGAAATGTTCATAACAACGGTTGTGAGAAATTCAGATCCTACAAGCCGACTTCTGAGTCTACCAGAAGCCGAGTACATGGCTTTGTTACACGCTAACAGCAGCTGGCCTCGGGCACTGCGCTGGAGCAGCGAGTGTCATGTACTCTGTGGTGACAGAGGCCATTAGCCACTCTCTGGTAATGTTGTGAAGAGCTCGGCGTTGTGAGTCTGTTGTTACTGTGTAACCATACTCACACACATGTGCAAACTAACTCCATGGAGTTGAGTCCTTGTTGAGATAGAGATCTGGAAACCTGTGACGATGGTATATACTCGTAAATACAATAATTACCTATCAGGGCATTACCATTGTCCTGTGTTTTATTTAAAACAATTCAGAGACTTGGTTCCGTCTTCGTCCTCAGGTAAAACCTACTCAGTTGGGCACAATAGATAGAGCTAGCCCCTATCTCCGGAGGTAGGGACCTTCAAATAGGGATATTTTCAGGTATACATAATTTATTCGGCAAAAAAATTTATTGATACAACATTCTTCATTATGTGAATGCAGCGATCTGCAGAGACGGAATAACAAGGTCTTGTTCTAAATCCAGTTTTGCCTCAGATGGTTCTTCTAGGTTATTTCTTCATACCAAAATCGAAGCAACGGAAATGTCCGCTGTGAGATATTGTATCTTCGCGGATTCCTACTCTTGTAGTTTCCATCACAAACTTTAAAATTAATTTAACACAATGACATTCTCTTCTCCAGCACTTTGTGGTCCTGAAAAGTTTCGAACATACTGATATATAATAAATTCTAGAATTGATCTGCGAAAATCCCTGACGATTCTAATGTTTACTTTATTAAGTAACAGCATAACATTAACATAGCAAGATGCTTCCGAAATAAATTGGCCATAAATTAAATTAATTTATTCTCCGGAAAATGTTCAATACAGTTTAGTCTCATATCCATCATCGGTCATTAACCTGAGCCAGTTCTATCCACCTCCATCTTCGCGAACTCTCTCCCTAAAATCTATTTTCATTTTAGTCTTTCATTTTAATATCTGTCTCTAAGTTCACCTATACAAAGAAGATGTCTCCTCTAACTTCTGTATAAACTTCTTGTCTCCTTATTTGAGCTGCATTCTCAAATCACCGTATGCCTCAAGATTTCACCATCCTCACAAAACTAGTCATCTGTACAGGTCAATACTTTCCCCTCAACCAAGTATTCTAAATTTTCCCACGTAAACATCCTTTTTAGTTTTTAAAATTCCCTGAGCACTTGTTGATCTCCCCTCAAAATAAGAATAGGTAGACAGACAGACAGACAGACAGACAGACAGACAGTCAGAGATAGATAGATAGATAGATAGATAGATAGATAGATAGATACCTACCATTTTATGCTATGTATCCCAAGATCCTGATATCGTCGAAACGTAACCAGAAGAGAAGTAACGAACAGTGTACATCTGTCCACTCCGTAAGACCCACTCACAACTATTATCTGCAAGTCTGACCATTTCGAAAACTACGTGTAATACTTGTAATTGAAACGGATTTCTGTAGGGGCACAGAATACACAAGAACTTCCGTAGGTAAACACTTTTGAAGTGTTTATGTTTTAGTCACAAACCCACAGTGTATCGGACAAAGTAGGTAATTCCAAATTTCCTGTTACAACTCGAGCCGTGTATTTACAGGTCGTGTGGCTGGTACGTTGATGTGACACGGAGCGATCTGAAGTAGCTTTAGTTTATGTTGTTACTTGTGTTTGCTCTTGAATAAGCAGAGTTGCTAAAGGGCGAAGTCATATGTTTGGAGAACCTCAATTTCCAGGCTCCCTAATGCAGTACAAACTCACATGGTTAACTGGGAGCACGCTGAGTAAATTGCTCCACTTCAGCATGCATCGTATATAGAAAATATATCTCATAACCATAATGCATTACACAGTTCCGCAGAGATGCTAAAGTTACACATACTATAGACTTTCTATCTTGTTGACAAGGTACTTCTGTACTTTAAAAAATTTAAATGATATAGCCCCTAAGATCTAATGTCTTGGTTATATCGATTTTATGATGTTATGTAACAAACAAGGGGATTATATTTCCAACACAGTATGCTGAAAAAGTAAGGATTTGTTACGAAAATTTCAGGTAGAAATAAATACATCAGCTGCCATTACTTCTACTTCATACAAAAAAGGATCAAAATGAATGGCGTACAAGAAGATTGAGACAGAAAAATATGAATAAGAAGGCAAACTAAAAAGATGAAAAGGTTGAAAAGTGACTGACGACCAAAGTTGCAGTATGCTTCAGAAATAAAAACTAAATGTAGTGTGGGGGGGGGATGGAATAAGGGAATGAAATTTGGAAAACAGAAAAGGAAATGCAAATCCATACACAGAATAATTACGGTGTTAAGAAGAAATAACATTATCTGTCTCTGATTACAATAATTTATTTAGAATGCTCTGAAACAGACAAACACACCGTCCTTCTGAATTCTGCCTAATTCATAATTCACTGTCATCTAATTCGACGCTACGTAATAGATTAAACGTTATTATAACGGACCCGAATATAATGGACAAAATTTGGCTGTGAAAAATTTTGAATTTTTAGAGATATTGAGCCTCTAAGAAGGTTTTGTAAGTAGAAAACTATTTAAAATAAGAGGAGAACTCCAATAAAAACCTTAATATAAACACATTATGTGTTTCTATGTACCCTATGGTGTAAGGTTAAGCTATCCCTGTAACAGGCCGTGAAGGCCCATAAGGTTGTGTGAGGTTGAGGTTCCCACATTTTCTAGATGGCGGTAAGGTTTTCACACGCGCCGACCTCCCTTTACCCCCAGGAAGATTCCTGGTGCTCATTTCTGCTAGAGTCTGTGTCGACACCAGGGCCATAGTGCGGCTGGAAGGATTAGATGAATTGAAAAAATACACCTCATCGGGGCTCGAACCCGCGACCTTCTGGCTTATATCATGGTGCCTCAACCAACTACGCTACCGCCTTCAGTGAACACCATTTCACACGGTTACAGCGGACATCTGTGATAAAGGACATGTCCCCCTATGAGTCCATTATAACGACGATTAACTGTACATGTATTTAACAGAACATCGTTAAATACATTAACAAAGAAGAGGAAACAAGCCATTGATAATATTGTTTGGGCCACAATGTGATATTAAATACTTTTCTGACTCTCTTAATTCATTCAAGGAAAGGATCTGAAATTGCACGTCGTCTTGCCTTACTGTAAGGTCAGTAAGGGCTTGGAAACTCTGACGTTGATAAATTGCTCTGAGAATGACAGAAGAAAGCAATATATATAGCAAGCAGTATCCGAATGCGCTCATCTCCAGAGCCCCTCGCAACAGCATCTCGGAAACAGCAAGAAATATAGGAACTACAGTACGTCACGGTGAAAGAGCTGGCTTCTGTTATAAAGTAAGGGGTGGCTGTAGTGCTCTGTAGCAGTATATACATATGGAACACACTACGCTCCTATGTGAATGGCTGTAGCCTCAAACAAGGTCTCCAGTTATTTGCAATATCGCGAATGTGTAAAGGATAGGAGACAGTAAAGAAGTTTAACACTTTGGAACATGAGGTTAATCTAAATAATACATAAAAGTTTATTTCATGACTCATGATCTATCTATCTATCTATCTATCTATCTATCTATATCTATATCTATCTATCTACCTATCTATCTATCTATCTATCTAAAACACACATATGCGTTAATGCCTCGAAAGGGATTCGAATATATAATCACAGTGTTTGAGCGGACGTAGACATTTCTTGTCTTAGACAGTGCGATCACAGTGATCGGCGCTACGGAGAACACACTCCATCTCAATCTGTTAATGTTATGTAAAGGGAAAGCATCTGTTAATCCTAATTCCATGTGATATTCGTGGGGCATGAGGCGACAATGCAGCTGGTTTCTCTCGGAGTTTCTTAGATTGTCTCTGTTTATCATCTTACCATAGACTGAATTTGGGTAAGTACTGTTGTGCCACAACGATTGCGACACAAAAATTTATCTTTTAAATCTTACCGCTACCACAAATTTGTTCTGCCCTGATAGGGGCCAGTGACTCTACCCACGCCCTACCGGACGTTCGTAGATAACTCTTAACCTGTGCGGTGGAAAACATTCTTGCACTAGGACGATCCACAAATACATCGAGTACTCACCAACAACAATTAAGTAATATATAATGAAATAAACACAATTACAACAGACAACTTGTCAATACACACAAAACCTTCGATTAAACCCCTGGTTTTAAATTCCTACATTTAACTGTCCACAATGCGCTAAAATAATTCAACCAATTTTATCCTAAAAACACATTAACCAACCAAAATCATTGAACCAGAATCACGTATTGACAATCATCAGTGAACCGAACACAGGCAAGTATTCACGCTCACAAAAAGGAAGACATCTGACTCCATCGCGTCTCCTTCCTACCACGCGACTGTTCTGAGCGACTCTTAAAATCAGAGTGTTCGCGGCTCCTCCCGTCTGAACCCCTCAACATTCAACATCACGAAAAGCTGCTTGTGTAAAACCCCTAAAGTCAGCAAACTGTGCGGTGGCGAGACTTGCCTCGTGTCGTCTCTTACGTGGTCAGCAATTTCTATAGACTGTGCAACTGACACCGGATGGCTAAAGACTGTACGGCGTCTCAACTCTGGCTTCCGGCGGGTTTCCAACTCGTGGCTCACCCGACCTATTTAAATTTATAAAACTTATAACAATTTTCTAATTAATAAAAGCGGCCTCTGTAGTCTAGAGGTAACGTTCCCACCTCATGACTCGTAGTACCCGGGTTCAAACCCGGCGGAGGGCGTGGAATTTTTAAGGGCGGAAAAATTCAGGAAACAAGTCCTCCGGGAAGGACTTTAAGCCGTGGGTCCCGTGTCGTAGCTTTACGGCACGTAAAAAACCTAATATCTCCTAAGGAGGTCACTGAGCCAAATTCAAGGACATTTCCCGCCCAACAGTAGTCTCTAACGCCTCTGATAGATGGGGGAAGCATTATAGATACCGCCAAGCCAGTAGAGGCCGAACTAGCTGGCTTGGTCTGCTGGACTGATGGTAAGTACCAGTATCGGTAGGGTATAGAGACTGGTAGAATATCATAGAAGGAATCACAATAGATCAAACTGGTCGCGGTGCATGGGGAAACCCACCCTCTCTAAATAACTAACTAACTAATTAATAAAACATAAATTTGACCCCTTGTTAGGATAAAGCATACCCATTAATAACCTGGGGCACAACAGTACTGCTACCACTCAGGTCAGAATGTTTTGTCTTGTTATCTTCTGTCTAAAAACTTAGTTACTGGCATATAATAAAGTAAAATATCGTTTTGCATGTGGTTTTATATGGACGTGGAACTTGGTCTCTGACATTAAGGGAAGAACATAGACTGAGTGTGTTTGAAAACAGGCTGTTGAGGAGAAGATTTGGACTGAAGTGTTAGAGGAGAGGAGGAGAATTGAGGAGAATGCATAATGAAGAGCTTCATGAACTGGATTGATCTGGCTCAGGATAGGAACCAATGGAAGGCTCCTCTGAATATGGCAATGAAGCTTCGGGTACCAAAAAAGTTGAAAAATTCTTAAGTGGCTGAGCGATTGACGGTTTCACAAGAAGGATTCCTTGCCATGAAATTAGTTAGTTAGTCAGTTAATCGTCTTCCCACCGTTGCTCCACACTCAACTCTTACCGTGCCATGAGATCAGGTAGCCTTGATCAGGCAGCACCTTATCACACGCTCAGTCTTTAATTTGGGACTTCACCCAATATCCGGAATATACCTGGTTACATTGTAAGAAAGTTTTTAGTTTACTTTCCTTATGTTGAATAAATAAAATTTGACTTATGTGATCGCCATTCTGTCTGTGTGTCTGTATCCCATTCCCCTTCAAGTTTTGAACGCCTGAACCAAACTTCATGAAACTTGATATGCACGTCAAGGCACCTGAGCCTGTCTCAACAGCATACTTCATAAATCCCTCCATCCATGTGTCTCTATCTGTTTTCCGCTGTCGTTACTAGGCAATGGCTCGGTAATGACGTTACCGCGACAACGAATACACACGTTACAATGGGAAAATTGCTGGGCGCGTCGTTTTATATGCTGTCCATTTCATATCAAAGGAAAGTATGCGTTTATTTCTTCCAAGAACTTCTCTATTATTTTCAGACTTATATGTAAAAACAATAATAACAACAAAAATAAACACAGAATGAGTTGATATTAAAGTTGATGATGTATATAACAACCACACTGCTTGAAGACTCCATTTTGTGATAACGAATCTTTAAGTGGAGAGAAAAGAAATAGCGACAGACGTATTTGGACATGTACACTCCCAAGTGTGATTAGTTATTTATAACTTTCTCCTATGTAATATTGTGACACGCTGAGAGTGGCGAAGGGACGTAACTTTGAAGCCCCTTGTGCTGAGGTCCATGATACAAACGGTCGATGTGTGTGTGAGTGAGAAACCTCCTAGATAAAAGGAACCTCATGCAAGCCAAAATCCCTGGCTGCTAAGGGACTTCACCAGCCACAAAACAAAAATAAGAAATGGGTTGAGATTTTTTTAAGCTATCATCTGAGAATACTCCGACAAACATATGCGTGTTACATCAAGCCTTGTAGCAACATGTGTTTACTCTGAACATAATATTCTCTTTGAAGAGTTCTATCTTCTTAGATATAAATCCGTATAGTCCTCTGAAAATCAAGCAACGTTTCTGAAGAATATGTTACCTCCATCCACAGGGTTGAATATTAAGTGAAGAAAGAAACAAATACGAGGCAGGTAGCGAGGAAACCCTGAAATTCAGGCGAAATATTCTTCCGAAACGTCGGTTGACTTTCAGAAGACTACTTGGCTTTATATTTCACAAGATATCTCTTCATAAGCATCGATGTGAGAACTTTAGATCCTACAAAATTATATTTGATTATAAAAATCTATGGATCATAGTGGCGTAGAGAATTGTTTTCTTCGACATAGAGAGCCTTGACTTAATTTGATTTTAAAATAAAATCGTCCATGCTTTAGCTTGTGTTAACCGGAAAGAACTGATAGTGACAGTAGTAAATGTTAAATAAATGAAAACACGCGAAATTATACGATCAGTTTGGCTAGAATGACACGTGAAACCATAACAAAACAACCGAAAAAGGAATAGCTTTGATTGTCTATACCATAAAGTGATGAAGAAGAAGGAAACAAATCGCGGAAGCTTGTACAGTTTCATGTTACCTAAAGAGCTCCATATAATTATCGTCAAGGCCACTCTGTGATCTCTTGAATTACACTTGCATCGCTTAAAGGACTGTATTGTATTATTTCAGAATTTAAATTAGGATGTCAGACTTCTGCAATAAGAGCACTGTGTCAACATAAGCTTAGCACGAAGTATGTAACCACTTCATGATTTTACCATCCGTGTTATATACCCAGCCCATCGTAACTCATTTCACTAAGTTTAGAGTAGTGGGATACTGTTTGTATGTATTGTGGCATGTAGACCCGGTGATAGGCAATGACCAGCGAAATAAATAACTAAACGGCCGTTACTATGTAACAATCCGTAAACAACAAAGGAGGAACTGTTGTTTTATGTGCTGTCCGGGCCGAGATGTTATAAGCAGGACGGGATATGAATATGGGGACCTGGTCCTCCAGGTTTGGGGAGTCTCGAATCTGAGACAGCAAAATATTGTCATGAGTCTCGCGGGACTCGGGCCCGAAATGACTGCGCTGTCGAGGACCAGCAGCAATTATAAACGACAGACCCGTCCTATTGTCAGAGAGAGCACACACATCAACAGACCCGCAACTCTCTAGTCTGTCAATAAATAGTAGTCCTCAAAATTGGGGATTGGTCGTGGTGAAATAGCTCTTCACCCTTTAGTAAGTGTTACGAATGCAACACCTAGGAACTGAGCGGGCTGTTGTGAACATGGTAACGAAACTTCATATTCTATTAAGGTAGGGTAAAAGGCAAAGGTATCTCTGTAACGGGCAGTGGAGGCCCATTGGGCAGTGAGATATTGAGGTTCCCACATTTTCTAGACAGTCGGCTCACAAATGGCGGTGAGGTTGTCAGACTTACGCGCCGGCCGCCCTTTACCCCCAGGAATATTCCTGGTATTAATTTCTGTTAGAGGGTGAATCAACGCCAGGGCTATATTGTGGCTGAAAAGATTAGGTAAATTGAAAAAATCCATCTCATCGGGATTCGATCCCGCGACCTTCCGGCTTTTACCATAGTGCCTCAACCAACTCCGCTACCGCGTGGCCCCATATTGTATAAAAGACTGACAATTTCTTGAATAACTGAGCAACTGTTAGGTTCTGAAAAATGATTCTACAGCATGAGTTAGTGCCGAGCTCTACAAAAGAACTTTGAAACATCTGAGTAACACAAAAGCGTTACTCCTAATGAGTATTTGAAATATTTTTAGAAACGTTGCACTCAAAATGATGTGCCTAAAACAGTAATTATATGTAGGAGTAGAAATGGATATGCCTGTAATTAAACATTCCTTTATCAGGATAATTGGATGCCGCGTCTTTTGCCGTGTAGTGGAGTCTCGCAAAGTAAACCTGGCTCATGGCGTTCTCCACTTACCTCACTTTCTACGAAAGCCGTAGCAAACCAAACTTAAGCACACAACACTTCAGTCTAACGAGTGTACGGAACGTTTATTGGCTAAAACACTATCGTTATTCGTGTGATTAAAGCAACAGACATTTAGGCTAACTGAGTGAGAGGTTTAACCAAAACCGATTAACGATTTGACGCTTAGAATTAATCTAAATAATATTTACAAATTCAGCACCTATTTCACAAAGAGGCGTTGGTTCTGCGTTACACAGACCAAATTGTCTAAAGCTGTTAAGGTAATAGATCTCTGATTATTCTGAAAATCCAAATGAAACGAGTAAATACACACTGGAGATAAAATTCAAGGATTGTGAGGGTTATGAAACGTGGTATGTACGAGTATAATAATTACCACGCTTTATAGGGGTAATAAAAGCATATGTGTCCGTGAATAAGATGTAAAAGCTTGTGATGATGGTACATTAGTACAAATATTATGTTTCTGGGCATTATTCATTGTCGTGTTTTATCTAAAAACACCGTCCTGTTTATATTTGTGAACAAAACGTTTCGGAGACTGGATTCTGTATCCGTCTTCAGGTAAAACCTACTCAGTTGGGCAGAATCAATAATATATATTTCTGTATTTGTCATAATATGATTGATATAAGAGAAATATATAAACAAAAACACGCTAATACTAAAAATATATATATTTAAACATGTCATAATCTGTGAACTTCATGAAAACGCTGAACAAGTTGGTCTACAAGTAATGCTCAGCATTTGTACGAATGTTCGAGAAACACTCGTTTCGAATGTGAGCCTGTAACGGACTGATATGAAGGAAATTCTTTGTAATTTTCTTCAGTATCTTCAGGAAAATACTGGAACAATACCACAAATAGGCCATGGCCGCTTCCTTTCAGATAATTACCAGTTTATTATAGTTCACCAGCCATTTTGCCATCCGGGGCCATAGAGTATGGATAGTGAAAATGTCATTGGTAATCCATGAAAATGAAACAAGAAATTCTTCGAGCCAAATACCATGTTACATTTATTCTAGAAATCTAAATGTCCTCTGACCCTTACGATATATTATTTATTTACAAACGAAAGTTAGGCAAAGTCACGTAACGAGAACTGGAGAATGATTCAGTCATTCAAAATTCTCAAAGTTTAAGAATCTGTATATAATTTGTCCTTTGGCACGCGGTAGCGTAGTTGGTTGAGGCACTGTACTGCAATCCGGAAGGTCTGGGGGTTCGATTCCCGATGAGTTAATAAAATTTTTCAATTGACCTACTCTTTCCAACCTCACTATGGCCCTGGAGTCGACTCACCATCTGACAGAAATGAGTACCATGAATACAATGGCCGGTGCGTAAGGCTGACAGCCTCACCGCCGCCTATTAACCGATGTTCTACAAAATGTGGGAGCCTCGACTTCTCATAACTCTATGTTCTTCCAAGGCCTGTTACAGGGGATAGCTTATATAATGTATCTTAGCAGTGAAGTGGTTGTCTGTTTATCGTTCCCTTTGAACTCAAATTCACACCTAATACAATTTTAGTTACGAGAGGATCAGAAGATGGCAGCGACTTAGTGGATTCTAAAGTGTTCTGTCGATAGTGTATGACACTAGGAATTAGTGGGGTTTTGGACACTGTCCATCGTCCGGTATTCTAATACCACAACGTCTCTGAAATGTCTTCAGATGAAGGGGTGAGACACACGCTCTCAGTTGGTGTCCACTATATAGAGCTTGGTCTGTTGACTGAGGTTAGTTCTAACAGATCCAACGGAGTAGGTGTCTTCCGCACCTACACTTGAAGATGGAAACAAACCTCACTTCCGAAACGCTGTGTTCTTTAGTGTTCTATAGACCTGCTTCCGTCTTCAGGTGAAGGTGCATAGTATAGAATACAGGACAGTGGACTAAGTTTATCCAGGGCAGTGTCTCTATAGACCTGTTTCCGTCTTCAGGTGAAGGTTCATAGTATAGAATACAGGACAGTCGACTAAGTTCAGAAACCCAGTAATCCAGGGCAGTGTCTCCTCCAGAACTCAACCCCATTCTCGACGACAACCAACTCTATGCTGCTTTGGAACTTCTCCTTATATAGCTTCGGTGCGGACCCTGCGGAAAACATCGTTTTTATTGTTCACTATTATTTTAAGGATGTTTACTTATCCGTTGCCTAGCAACGGACGTTCTTCTATTGTCGCGTGAGCGTATGTTTCGAGCGTTACCTAATAGCAGTCACTATTTACTGAGTCACCTCTAGACAATGTGATCTGCAGTTTCAGACTGAGAAATATATTTCAGCGGAGTATACAGTGTCTAAATACAATATATCTACTTTCGTTTGTTTTGTGTTCCGTGGTCACTTCTTGAAGGAAATAAAATAATAGGACTTGAAGTTTTCAGCTTTTAAGAATGCGCAGCCTTCACTTACATATATATAATAATGTTGTCATATTTAATTAATAATGATGTCATATCGAACAATTGGGCAGGATTAAACACGAATTGCAATGTAACATGTGAAGAGTCCCTATAGAGGTTTACCTAGGTTTTTTAAATTCCCTTAGTGGGAGGTGGGGGGTGGAGTCCAGCTGGGTCCACTCGGTACCGCGACCACTGATTGGCCTCTTGTACCTGCCCCGGGTGATTATGGTGATGGAGAATTTAATTGGCAGGGGAAATCGAAGTACTCGGAGAAAACCTCCCCCAGCGCCACTTTGTCCACCACAAATCCTACTTGACCAGAACCGGGATCGAACCCGGGCCGCCGTGGTGGGAAACCAGCGACTAACCGCTTGAGCTACGGCGTGGCCCATCTATCTATCTATCTATCTATCTATCTATCTATCTATCTATCTATCTATCTATCTATCTATCGTTCTACAGCCCTTGTTGGCCTTGGCCATTTTTTTTCAGTTTCTTAACCCTTACACAGTCGGTAGGACTCCTAGGACTGGGGATCAGCCTGTCGCAAAGTCGCTACCTACATACAGAACAACACAATTACAGAATAAAAGCAAACACATCCATACCTCGAGTGGGATTCGAACCTACAAACCCAAAGTTCGAGTGGGCGAAGTCAGTCCATGCATTAGACCGCGCGAACACCGTGATCGGCTATTTTTTTTTATTGCTAGTGGGGTGGGACTAAGTCCCTTGTACTGTGGCCACTTCTGGCCTATTGTACCAGCCCCAGATGATAGCAGAGGATGATTGTGGAGCAATTGGTGAAATTAAGATTGACAGGGGAAACTGAAGTAGTCGGAGAAAACCTACCCCAGCGCCACTTTGTCCACCACAAATCCCACTTGACCATACCCGGGATCGAACCCGGGCGGCCGCGGTGGGAAGCCAGCGACTAACCGCTTGAGCTATGGCTAGGCCCTCTGTGATCGGCTTACTGTAGAGCTGCTCTGTATAAAATATTTCTTTGGCTAAAATTGGACTTTTAGCTTCTCTCCAGATATCTGAATATCCATGTTTCAGTACACTTTTCCCATTCGTTTACAATGGTCTATTTTCGCACTGTCTTTTCATTAAATTCTGACTTTTCGTCTTTTCCTTGTAACGTCAATATTTGTGTCAGTAACAACAGGAAAGGAATTACATGTTCGTGATATGGATGACAGGGTATTAGAAACCCACTCCTATTCCTCACATCTCTGGAACATTCCACTGCCAATAAAAACTTCCTTTGGAAATGTTTGTCGAGGAAGACTTCGCAGTATTAAATTTTATACTCTACAATGGACCATGAACAGTTCCTCGAATGTAACCAGAGTAAACTAGACAGAAGCTAATGACTTAGAGCAACACGAATATCGAGCATCATATATAGTTAAAAAAGTCAATTGATATACTAGAATCGAACTCGACACGGATACTGCACCATAGAACCGAGACCACAAGGCAATACTCTAAACCAGTTTAATACAATGACAGTAATAATAATTCAATAATAATAAACAAAAAAAAACTCCGTAGTCTGTAGTCCGCAAGCGAACTATACCGACCGAACGACCGACACTTGTCGGGGAAGTTAGTGCCAACTTTTTGCGGATAGAGGGTGTCGCTTGGTCAGCGCAACGGATCCCCACGGCCGTTAATCTCGGTTTTCAAACCGGGAACCGATATTACCTTGAAATAGCTCCTCAGTTAGCCTCACGAGGCTGAGAGGACGCCGTTCCACACCCACTACTCCTCAGAAAATTTGGTAGCGCCGGGAATCGAACCCGGGACTTCTGTGACTGTAACCAGGAACTCTGACCACTAGACCACAGAGGCGGACAATTATAATAATAATAATAATAATTCAATTCGTATTTATTTATGTGCAATCTTAACAGCACAGAGGCCAATAACAAAGTTTGCACGAGTACATAGAAATACAGATATATCTAAAAAACAAAATACAAATAAGACAGTCTATATAATGGCATTAAATGAATAATAATTCCAACAAAAATTGAAGTTAGCATTAACAGATGAGAAAATAAAATAAGTACATTTCGAATGGTTATTCGATTATGTGGTGAGAAAGGATAATACACATACATACACACATAGAAGTTAATAATAATAATAATAACCCAATTAATTCTTATTTATTCGTGTGGCAGCTCAACATCCTAATTCAATTCAATTTTTTTTTCCTTGGCACTACAGCCCCAGTGGGCCTAGACCTACCTCCATGAACTCCGTATTCAATTCAATTCAATTCATATTTATTTACGTACAACTTAACAGCACAGAGGGTAATTAAAAGGTTAGCATGAGTACATAGAATTACATAAAAATAATTAAAAACAAATAATAATAATAATAATAATAATAATGACGAAAATGGGTTGCTGGTTTTAGAACATTGGATATATGAATCAGTCTATTCCTTCGTTGGTCTATCGCAACAGAACTTTATGTCGCCCATAAATTTTCCATTTACAGAACTTATAATTGAAAACTGTCTGAAAAGCTAATGTCAGAGTTCTGACGTCATGCAGACTCACGGTTCTGGGACCGTCCCAGACCTCATTTATATCCGTACCCCGTCTAATGTGCAGCTTTCCTGCAAGCATAATTAGAACGATAAGATAAGGAAGACGTAGTGGGCAGGACATGTAGCACGAATTGGGAAAGTCACTAGAGTGCATGGATGAGAAATATTAATATATTTCAGCATCTTTCGTGAAACCACAAATTCACTCTCAACCGCAGACAATGGGATTACGTGTTAAAAGAATCTTTCCGGTTCGTTCAACTCTTTATTTCAGTGAAAGTGTGCCCTCGGGACTGGAGCCAGCCAACTGTCCTATCTCTTTTGTTCTTTTGCGTGTCACTGAACACAGCACTTGGGTTTCGTAAGGGAATGTACGTATCTGCTCTGCTGTTTTTGTGTGCGCACAAGGAATAACAACTGACATAAAGAACTACACTTCATAAGGATACACTGTCATCTTCTTTCTTGCTTTATTGTTCTTTTGAATGTTTACTATTCACACACGCACTTCTCACCAAGTTCACTATGATGAGTTTCGTGTAATTAGTGAAGTAATTAAGGAAAAGTTGAATATTTTCTGTCGCGTTGTTAAAAAAGAGATTCAATGTAAAATAGAATGACTACAGCGCCATTCTGTTAATTAATCTTTTTGTTCCCATACCGACTCATGTTTAAAATATTCTGAAATTCATCGAGGATAGTGTTTTCAAGTCACAGCCTCGAAGTTGTTGGGTGCTTAATGAATAGTTGTCTCGCTTCACAGTTCTGGTTTGAATGTAGAAAATGTAATACGTGCTCTTGCTTTTCAAAAAATAATATTAATTTGAAGGGAAGAGATCATTTCGAGGAACTAGACCTACGCTGGAGGATAATATTAAAATGAATTATAATTTGCTACAGACTGAGGTATGAGTTTGTTGGTTGGATTTAATAGTAGAATCTTGTATGAATGGTAAAGAAAGATATGTGTGATTCTCACAGCAGTGAATATTAACACTGTTGTGAATCATTGTATTCTGGTAGAATCCTGAGGTTGGAAATGATATATTCCTGTGAGGAGATTGTAACTTACCAGACTACATGGTGTTACATCCCAGAATATCGAAGTATGAAAGTTAACGAAATTTCTTTTTTTTTTTTGCGAAATTTCTTGACTTATTAAATAAGTATTAGCTTCTCAGGATGGATTCTTTCATCGACAATATTTTATCACAAATATAAATCACTCCGTCCAATGTGACCTGTAAGTTTTTTACTACATGAAAACTGAACACCCTTACATGTTTCGGTCTCTGTGGACCATCTTCAGAGGGCAAGCATCACTACAAATAGGAAGCCACCTTCACATAAGTTGTTTAGACGTAAAGTACGTACACTTATATGCTACAATACATAGTACACAAAATAGAACATTTCACAAACACAGCAGTTTCCTGGGAATGTAAAGTTTTTTAAAAAATTATATAAAATTTCTTGATGCTAATTAAAAATTTTTTGGATTGTCAATAATTAAAATTCGTAAACCATGCAGGCTCGTGTTCGTCCTCCCATCGTCTCTCTTATATGGGGCAGATATTGTGCCACCTGGCTATCTTTATGTGGAGGTTCTGCAAATATATTATGAGTAGTTTACTATTTCAATGTTAATACTGTCTATATATATATATATATGTTTGAGGATATGTTAAAAAAAAATAATTACCATCAAGAAATTTTATACAATTTTTTAAAAAACTTTACATTCCCAGGAAACTGCTGTGTTCGTGAAATGTTCTATTTTGTGTACTATGTATTGTAGCATATAAGTGTACGTACTTTACGTCTAAACAACTTATGTGATGGTGGTTTCCTATTCGTAGTGATGTTTGGCCTCTGAAGATGGTCCACAGAGACCGAAACATGTAAGGGTGTTAAGTTTTCATGTAGTAAAAAACTTACAGGTCACATTGGACGGAGTGATTATATTTGTAATGGTTAGTGTGACGGACCAGAATGAAACAAATCAAAAATATTTTATCATGTACGAAGGTGCTTCATTGTAGTAGATTTGTGTGTCTTGTATATTGGTAACGAGGTGTATGGCCTATGTAACATCATCTCTACTGTTGTATAGATATTGGTTTTATCTTACCATGAATTCGAGCTTCGTCTGTCTGTAGCAAATCCTAGGATTGTGGCTGTACCCAAAGTTACGATTGAGTGAACTTGCGAATTCAATTGGAAATGAACCCAGCTGAAGTGTCACTTCTGGCAGCGGGGACGTCAATAGGGATTAAAGAGGCATGAGAATGCTAGACCAGTTCTTGTTGTCGCGTTCGCAAATCGAGATTATGGGAGAGAACGACTTTCAGTTTGGTTTGGGTGGGGGAGAATTATAAGCATTATTTCAATTAAACTCGTCATCCGTTTCCTACCGGATGTTCTTTAGAAGGAAGATGATATTTATAAACGACGTATATAATAACACATGACATGAAGAAGGCTAATGGGACATTTTGAATATGTGGAAAATATTAAATAATTTGAACGGAAGCAACAAATGTATATTTTATTGGTGAGGAAATTAATGGGTAGATTAGATTCGGGTAGTGCTTTCTACCATTCAGTTCAGAACTTTTTTGTCTTCTCGTCTGCTGTCCAAAAGCTTACTTATTTAAAACCATTCATTTTATACCTTACGGTGTCGAGGTTGTTTTTTTTTTATTTTATGATTTCACAGACGGTAGGGCTCCTTGGACGGGTGATCAGCTCGTCGTAAGGCCTCTATCTAAATACAGGGCAACACAGACACAGAATAAACACATACACCAAACAACCATGTATTTTGTGGGATTCGAACCCACGATCCCGGCTTCCGATCGAGCGAAGATATTTCATGCCTTAGACCGCGAGCTCTAAGTTTTCCTGTGGTTCTGTATGAGCATAAAATTTTGTCTCTGACATCAAGGGAGGAACATGGACTGAGGGTGTTTGAGAACAGGGTTTTGAGGAGAATATTTGGACCGAAAAGAGATTAAGTGACGGGAGGTTGGAGAAAATTGCATTGTGGGCTTCACAACTTTCTACTCTTTGCCAAATATAATTGGAATGATCAAGTCAAGAATATCGATATGGGCAGGACGTGTAGCACGGATGGGAAGAAGCGGAATTGTTACAGGATTTTGATGGGAAAGCCAGAAGTATTCGAAGAAGGTATACATGCAGCCAAAGGGATATAACCAACACATAAACAAAACATGCACCAGGCAAGTGCATACAATTAAAATAACAACGGCATCATAATAAAAAATAACCTAAAATAAAATATTTTGGAAACATTTTATATGAAAAAGCAAAACAGAACAGCGCGAGAACAGGGCAACAGATTTCTTCAAACCAACGTCTCATGTAGCTGATGATGGCCGGTTAGGCTGAAACACGTAATGTTTGCATAATGTGAAGAGGCGAAGACATTGAAATATGAGTATTAATATATCGGCGAAGTTGCAAAAAAAAAAGCAGCAAGAAACGGGAACACAAGCGAGAATAAGCAGCGAAACAGGATGCTGCAGTATAATATTATGGCCACAAAGTATATTTATACCCACGTTTCAAAGAGAAGTTACTGTATTTTTGTTCTGAATCAAGATCGGTAAAGAAAATTTGAAGCGTTAAAATCTCAAATGCCGGTCACGGTAGCCGAGCGGTCTAAGGCATGCACTGTCTTCGCTCGCTCGGAAGCCGGGATCGTGGGTTCGGATCTGTTTCCTGTGAGGTACGAACTGAATTATTATATATTATTCTTATACACTGCCGGTCACGGTAGCCGAACGGTCTAAGACATGCACTGTCTTCGCTCGCTTGGAAACCGGGATCGTGGGTTCGAATCCCACTCAGGGCATGGATGTTTAGTTTGTGTGTGTGCGTTTTTCTGTGTTTGTGTACACGTAGAGGCCTTGCGACGAGCTGATCACCCGCCCAAGCAGTCCTACCGAATGTGTAAGATCTAGAAAAACCGAAGTGAACGGAGGAGTTCATGGAGGTAGGCCTAGGGCCCTGGGACTGTAGTGCCAAGGAAAAAATCTCAAATATTGACAATAATTACTAAAGGTTCTATAACGTTTATCCTGTAAAGAATAGCTGTAAGCACTGGCTGGGGCCCATGTCTGCGGGAAACGAAAGATTCCCAAAGGTGTATTTGTAGACGGGGCTTCGAAGGCTTATTCTCCGGTAATTGGTCCTAGATGAATCCCAGGATCACTAGAAAGAGCGATAATTACAAAAGCTCACGCTTGAACGCCACTGATTGAGAAAAGACGTGGGCGTAGAACTGTGAGAGCCAGTGCTTGAACTTGTAACCTCAAAGAGAAAAGAAGACCTATGCTTTCTTTTGGTGTGTTTTTTGCGAGCGGCCTCAATTCTCTGTAATCCCTCTCATTCTAGTCCTTACACACAAGAAGGCTTTTTATAAGGTTCTTTTTTTGTATACCTCTTCCGCCTTTCTCGACGTGTGCGCCTCTTCGTGTGGAGTGAGGATTTAGTTTGGACAGACTAGATGAGTTCTCGAAGGAAGATTCTACAAGATTGAAACCACATTTGCTTGCTTGAAGGCACGTAATTATGAGAATATTCATTATGTAAGAGTAAGTAACTTTGAGAACAGATCCAGATTGGTCAGTTGTTTGTAGTGGAACACTAATAATATTAAATATCACTTCTATTTATACTTTATCATCATCATTATTATTATTATTATTATTAACTCTTGATAATATATATTTATATACGTTAGTAGTTTATTTGGTGTGAAATTACTCTATTTTTAACAACGGAATCCAAACAACGACAGAAACTCTGTTAATTTTAAACTCAGCAAGGGCTGGGCTAGATCATATGAGGGCCCGAAGCCTATCTATGTCCATGCAGACAAAATTTAACTAAGGGAAAACCATCTTAATATTAATTATACATATACGATTTAACATAAGAAATAAATATATTATCACGTGTATTAATGACCTGCAGACGATATTTTGATTGGCGAATCGACTCACAAATTATAACTACAAATAATTATTATAATCTCAGGATTAACGTAACTACAGCACATAAAGTTTTCAACGTCCATTAACACTTCACAGCTGAGTCCTCACAACTCCTTTCCGTGACGGCTTCTTGTCCACGACTCACGGGTTTTCAGATGCGACTGTCTCACATATAACTCCCTTGTCTGAGTCTGAGTCCTAGTCCGAGCCTTATGAACGACGGACGGTCAGTCGGCCAGTCTCGCTAGAAATAAAGCACCCATCTGGGGCTTACGACCAGATATTTACTACTGTCACACAGTTGAGGGTTTGCTGATGTGGGGCGCTCTCTCTGACGAGAGGACCGGTCTGTCGTTTACAATTGTTGCTGGCCCTCGTCAGCGCAGTCATTCTCGAGTCCGATTCCCATATTACTTGCGACCATATTTTACTGTATCAGATTCGAGACTTCACTTTTCGTCGCCTCCACACGGATGACCATCGTTTGGCAAACTGCTCTACGTGTTACAACTAGGAGAGAACGGAGTAGAAATCACTGCCTTCAATGGTTTTAGTACTGTGTTTTTCTGCGTTGTGTTGGCCACGCTTGCAATACCTTGGCAATCACGTCCGCTGCCTAGCAACTGACGTGTATTTGTTGACAGCATAACACTCCGTTACCTAGCAATGGCCGTCTTTTCTTACTTCTCTATCCCGGAATTTAGGCATCATGTCACGATATAAAGAGAAATTGGTAATAACTGGACTTCACGATTATGCAAATCCATTTTCTGATTTGAAATTCTCGCCGCTTAATTGGTTTGTAACGTTGGCTTATGGACTACAGGCCACGGAGTTTTTTTTTTCCTCTTTTAATTTGGTTTATATTTCTGACACTCTCAGCTTTGCGTGTTTTAAACATAGTCAGCAGCTTCTCGCTTTTCTTGTGTTTAGGTTTGGCATTGGGTTCGATGAGGCTGTGCAGGGAGACCAAATACTTATTAAGCTGCTTCCTGACCCCCTCCCAGAAATACAGTCACCCACATCGGTGGGTCCACTTGATTTGCGTTGAAAATTTACGCTAAGTAGACTCAGCCCCTAAGAGAAATGAGTACCAGGAATCTTCCTGGGCATAAAGGGTTGCCTGCCAGTGTGTAAGGCTGACAATCTCATCGCCATCTATGAGCCGATTTTCTAGAAAATGTGGGAACCTCGACTACCTGTTACAAGGATAGATTTACTTTTACTTAAAAATGTACCGGAAGATGACCCACATATGTCGACCTAGACTGCAGACTCCACGTGTTGAAAATAGTATTGTGTTGACAGGAATATAATATAATAACCATTATATATATATATTTTTGTCCTTCGAATTATGTCAGTTTTTTAAACGTTGTTTTAAAATTTCAGAAATCACATTGTGTTCTTCATCTTAAATTCAGATTACGAGTAATTAAAGCTATTTAGTTAAATGATGGCAGATTTGTTCTGTGAACTGTACGAAACACGTAAATTAGTAAATTGCGTATCTGTTTAATCTTAAAGCAGATGGTACACGTAGGAACGTAGAGGACCCAGGATGATATAAAGAGTTGAAAGTAGCATTACCGTTGCTGTTTCAAATCGTTGTTTTATTGAAGAAGCAGGTCAATGCTGACGCTTCAATTAACAAAGTCAAATGAAATATGACTTAATATTGTAGCACGATTCTGGGGGTTGTTCATAACTTATAAGACGGGGTTGGATTGAATGATTGGATTTATTGAACCTTATACGTTCACATAACTCGGGGCTACAGGCAATACAGCGCTATCGCCGATCTACACACCTTACAGCTCACCGTTACAAATGCACTAGGTTTCTCAATCTTCACTAGCCGTATCCTGGCAACGGATTTATAAATTCCCAGTGGCATTTCAAATCACACTTGAAGTTTTATTTTCACCGCCTAATTCTTTTTTGCCATTTCATCTTAATCACCTGACACCTCCATCTCCTGAACTCGACCAAATTTTCGATAACAATTAACTCAAATGAACTGTTATTCAACTGCACACTCTCAGCTTCTGACAACCACTAAAGCTGAAAACCCACTGACGCGACAAGCCGCGCGCGGTTTGTCGAGTGTTGTCGCTCGCGGCCGTTATATGTATTGCTTTTATGAGCCGCTCGCGACTAGTCGCATCAGTGGGTTTTCAGCCTAACTCTTCTCAAGTGAACCTTTCTTTATAACCACTTAGCACGGACCACGCATAGAAAACAGCTTCTAGTGTTAAGGATACGTTTCTTTACATCTGTTGCCTGTCAATGAACGTCTTATTTTTGCGCGCTCTTACTCCCGCTGGAATGTATTTAGCAAGTCGTTGCCTAGCAATTGGTATACACATCATAATAAGTCAAGGGCAAAGGAGCATGAAAATCAACAAGATTTAAATGACAGTCGTTATGGCATCTACTCCTGAAATAACAGTCCCGTAAAGCCAATAATCCTTCACAGTAATATGAATATAATGGGCGTTGCTAAATATAATTCCGTTATTTGGCCTGTCATCCAGTATTTCTGCGTTGTACTGGTATATTCACCGCTTGTTTGGATTTGTACAAATTAGTAACTCCTCTTTGTTAAGAGTCTTGTGCGAGGCACTATTAATCATTTAGCTCATGCATGACATAAACAATTCATACTTTCCGTCGCAACTCCGCGCTTGGTTTCACAAACTGGTTTTAATCACATTACCGCGGTGCGCACGCAAATACATGTCATCGGAGGAAAGTAGTTTGGATTTCCATGAAAATCATGTCGAGCTTTGTTTCGTACGCTGAGATTTGAGGTTCTCACAACGGTGAATATTCATATCAGGGCCCTCAAGCTTATGACGCCGTGTAGTTTGGTAGAGAGGTAGCGACGTTTAGAAGGGGCTTTCTGTCCCAACTTTCAGAGTAGTATATGTATTTAGCAAGATCCTTGGAAAATTTTTACCCATATATTAAACTATACGGGGGCACGCCGTAGCCTGGTTGAGACTCTGGGCTACAAGCCGGATGGTCGAAGGTCAGATCCCTGATGAGGTCATTAGATTTTTTAATTGACCTAAACCTTCCAGCCGCAATATGGCCCTGGGCTCGATTTAGCCTCTAACAGAAATGAGCATCAGGAATCTGTCTGGTTGCAGACACATGCTCACGCTGGTTCCCCTCTCGTGGATTTTTCCTTTTTTCTTCTACTCTGAAGATGGAGGCGATACGTTCCCCCGAAACGTCGATTTATACAATATGTACATGGCACCACATCCCAGAATACGACGTTCTTCATTTTTCTATATGATGAAAATTCAACGAAACATAACTAAAAATATTATCTGTTACCGCTCTGCAAAAATAAAAATTGTAGAACAAAATTCTAAAGGGATACAACTACTTGGGATACCTGAGCAGGAAGATAATATTAAAATTGATCAGAATGAAATAGGATTTAATATGTGGCTATGTTAATCTGGCTTAAGATAGTTTTTGCAGCTGTGGGCCACCCTGAAAACGGCAATGAACATTCGGTTATCATGAAATTTGGTTGATCGATTATCAGTACCTGCAAAAGGAGCGTGCTGTAGGGAGTTATTTATTGAATTCTATGAGTACGGTAATGTTCATGAAACGAATAACTTACACGGAAGTAAAAGCTGAGTTGAGGTTGATACAAATTACTATCATCCAGCTATCTTTATTGCGGGTAGATATAGACTCGACGTAAACTTCAAATATTTCCTTAGAATTCCAAGAGAGAGTGCACATTTTTGAGCATGAATATATATTGGCTACTCATAGAATATCAATAGCTGACGTCATATGAGGAGACTAATTTTCAAACTCATCTCCATGAGGACATCGTGACTCGCATAGTTATGAGATAGCAGTGATCATATTAAAATAGTTGCAGTAGGTAAGATTTGAATGGCACGAGAGTTAATGTCGTTTTAGTTGCAGAATTATTCCATATGTTGTTGATGTGCGTATGGATAATTACAGGAGTAGCGTGAAATAGGTCGCAGATGGAGACATGTTGTAGGCGCCAAGGGAGTTAGAAACTGGCGTAAGTTTCAGGTCTGGGTATAACATAAAGAGAACATTATGTAACTTTCTGTAATGCCCATTACTTCACGCTTCTTAGGACAAAATGCATTGTATTTTCAGGATTTTCTCTTCAGTATTTTCGTGAGTTCACGGAACAGGTTGGTCTAGTGGTAACGTTGTGGATTTGTATTCTGGGAGGTTCTGAGTTCGAGTCTCATATCTGACACCGGCTATTCTGACCAAGCTCTTTCTTGTTCGTTTTTAGTCCTCCAGAAAAATATCAGGATAATACTTTGAGGTAGGCCACGAACGAATCTTTCCAGTTTTCCAGTCATCTCTCATAATGCCATGTTCTCGATACTGAAAAAGAGTCTTAAATTATCTACGTAAGAGAACGAGGGTTCTTACGACATGTAATAAAATACAAAGTTTCATTAGCAACGTTCTTAAAGTGCACAAGTAATGAACTATTATATGTGGGTACTAGAATGTAAAGAAAGTCATTATGTATACTTCGTCTGGAAGCGCTACAGTTAACATACCCGATGTCCAAACCAACTTTGTCACTGAATACCTCCCGGCTGTCGAAGATGTGGAAAGGGAAGTGACAAATACAGAAACAAAACAAATCTCCTTTGTTTAGTCCGCAAGCCAACTATACCGACCGAGCGACCGCCGCTTGTCGGCGAAGTTAGTGACAAATTTAGAGGATAGAGGGTGTCGCGTGGTTATGGCAACGAATCCCCACGGCCGTTAATTTCGATTTTCTAGACCAGAGCCGATACTTTTCCATTCAAGTAGCTCCTCAGTTACCCTCACGAAGCTGAGTGGAATCTGTTCCTGAACCATTACATCTAAAAAAAAATGTAGCGCCGGGAATCGAACCCGGAACCTCTGAATCTGTAACCAGGAGCTCTGAGAACTAGACGACAATGGCTGTCATGGAGGTGACAACCGATTATATTAACCCTGGTTATCAGGGTTAATGACTCATTATTTAAACTCCTACCTTGAAGACGGAGCCAGTATATTCCTTCGAAATGTGTGTTAGGGACCTACGAGTATAAGGTGCCGCAGAAACCACAATATATATCTTCAGCGCCATGAAAATCTCAAATCTCAAGAGCCAAGACGCGCAAATCTGGAACGTTTCATCATTACTAAAAGAAAGAAAAGTTCATATGAGTTGCGGATGTAGGCGAGTCCCTCTCGGGTCACTGATGATCTCTGAGGGCAAAGAATGGAATGATGATAGAGTGTCTTGTCGCGTTGTGTAGCCATCCAGCCCCTGGGATGTTGGCATCTCAACTGACCTGCGGTGGACACTACGTCACTTTGTCTTGCCTAGACCCCCCGCCCATCCCCCCCCTTACCGTCCCCTATCGCAGCACACTTTCTTGTATCTTGACCTCTTTGAGTTTGATTCCTGGGTCACACTAGAAACAATTGAAGATGGATTACGCGTACAGTTAAAATGACCTCGTTCTTTGCTTAGGACCGTATAACAAGAACAAACCCTGGTGGCTTAAAACAAAAGATACACGTAGATAGAGAAATAAGGGAAAGAGAGCGTAGTGGACGGAAGTAAAATAAAAAGGAGAATGAAACTGGAGAAGGAAAATACACGATGACAAATAATGTTCCTTTTCTTGCATCCGAGGACGGTTCTGGCACACAGGTTGATTAATATAAATGATACGCTCTCGGATCTGAACAACCTGGGACTGAAGCAAGAGTGATGACGTCACAGTATAAATCCCTGTGTTGAGAAGGAGAAGAAATGTCTGCTTCCGTTTCTGAACGTCAAGCCCCAAAAAGAATGATAACAAATGCAGATAGAACAGAAAAATCACACATTAGTTCTTCAGTAGTTGTATTTTATGCAGAATACATAAACATATAAGTATAAATCAAAGGTGAAACAGTAAATGAATCTTCTACAGAAATGGTGGACAGAAACAGAAGTACTTAAGAGCGCGACAAAGCAAAAAATCGATAACAAAAGCCGAAGCATTGATTACAACAAACGTCCTTTTTTTTTGTATATGCTAGCATGCGCCTCGCAGGGACTTGATAAAAGTGATACTATTAGGCGAATGATAATATTATCCGTGATTGCAATAGGCGGCGTACTCTGTACTTTCAGACAGATTTCGGATAGATATGGCAGTTTTGGTAAACGGTATATAATTTCTGTTATTTGTGTATGGTGTCACTGTGTGAAAATGTCCCCACTTCCTTTCAAGCGCCCGCGAGAAAGATGGACAGATATGTGAAAACGGTGTGTTGCTCTTGTACTGAGTCCCGTTGGGGGAGGAACAGCGATAACATGAGGGATAATAGGACTAGTCCATTTTTTGTTTCTCTTTACGTTCAGACTCCAAACTTTTGCTGTAAGCCTGGCGGTGACAATGATAAATGTTCAGTGAGTAAGTGTAAATTATATTTGGGTCGGTTCGGTATCTTGTTATTATCCTTCTTCGGAAATACAACTTGTATGTGAAATATCAATATTAAACACAGTAAACCCCATGAATCTGCTATTGGACATAATGCTGGATTTTGTAGTTAATTCTTTCATTGTGAAAATCCTAATTTCTAAGAATAATCTTAAATATTGTCTTTCATCTCCTCTCTCGTCAAAACGGCCTGTTTTAAGAGGTTTATGAGTTTTCAAATCAATTTTTATCATTTATTTTGTCCCAAACCCCTTGTGTTAGTTTTTTCTTCAAGAAATGCCGTCTGGGGGTCGTATTTTATGCTGATTCAGGAAATAATTTCTGTCAACCAGTCGTAAAATCATGCAAACATACACTTAACATTTGGACCCTCTTATCACAGCCTAGAATTCCTCACAGTTTCCGTCATGCTATACACAAATTGAGTAGAAGTTGGAAAATGTTTTACGTTTTCAATAAGTCAAGGAAACGAATATCAAAGTCCCCTAAAATATTCATTGCAACGGAACGTTATACTGGAATTAATAACAAGGGTGTGGTATGTTACAGAGAGACATACAAGATATAGATCTATATACAAGATATAGATTTTTGACGAGTTTGTAGAAACTAAAAGCGTTTTATTTTTGTTTCTCCCCGCCATGTGATTACATTCATATATTTTGTGTGCTTGTTATGCATGTATCTGGAGATTTGAATTGATAATGTATTACTAAGGAAGTTTCTTATTCCCCCCAGTTTTATATATACTAGAGTCTTCCTTGAAAGGAAGAATAAACGATTTCTTGTTTCGTTTTGTTTCCATGTTCTCCAGGATGTCAGTTGTTGCTGTTTTCTTCGCAAAGAAATAGCGTTCATTGTAGCATGTCCTAGTTTCGTTATATGTAACCCGACATATGCTCCATTTTGCCCATGACTGAACCCTTTCTGTAACCTACAGCACATATTTCTCTTGCACGAGTTTGCCTTGAGATCCTGTAGATAAAACTTGCTGTATATTTTGAACTGAAAATAATTCAAAACATAGTAAATCTATTCATATCATTTGCCCTCAACAATACAGAAATGCACAAAACAAGTATTGTGTATTGGTGGAGTTTTGAAAGTGTAATAGGGAAATACTAGTTACGAATCTCGTAAGGGATACTGGATGTCCTGGATATGGATTTTCTTTGTTTTTCCTCAGGCTACATATACTTTCTGACTAATCCTTTCCATGTTGTACCATTCCAGGATATATAATCTGAAATACTGACAGCGTCATGAAGTAAAACACAGATCACAAATAGGCCATTGATTACATTCAGGCGATTTGATTAAAATAAGGTAAATTTATCCATGTAATATGCCGTGGAGGCCAATAAGGCTGTGAGACGTCGAGGCTCCCACATTTTCCAGACAGTCGGCTCACAGATATGCCATGAGGTTGTGAGCCTTACGCACCGGCTGTCCTTCACCCACAGGAAGGTTCCTGGTACTCATTTCTGTTAGAGGCTGAGTCGACACCAGGGCCACAATGCGGCTAGAAGAATTTGGCTAATTGAAAAATCCAATGACCTAATTTGGAATCGAACCCACGATCTTCCGGCTTGTAGCATAGTTCCTCAACCAAGATGCAATCTCGTGCCCATCACATAATCGGTTGGAACTGATAATTTCATTTTATTTTTATTAGTAGACTAACTGTCGTAAAGAACATGTCTACTACCAAATACGTTGGTCTCAGTAACGCTTTGGACTTATATTCAAGTGGTTCTCGGTTCGAATCTAGGCAAGGACACCGCCTATCCTGATCGAACTTGTTCTTGGTTTTCTTCCGTCCCTCCAGGCGAATGTTGGAATAGTATCTCGCTTCGCCCACAACCACTTAACAAAGAGATCGTATTAGCTGTCAAACTGTAAAATATTTATAATAATATGGATCCATATTAAGGAACACAATTCAAGAACTAAGATCGAAATCTTATACATTCGCCTGATGATGACCTTGTGAAGGTCGAAACTTGTAGCGAACGCCTTTGCCTAATAAATAAATATTGGGATGAAAGTAAAGACTTTGCCTGTAGATATTATTGTTGCGTAGACGGCCTCGTTTAGCAGGTCACGGTAGCCCAGCGGTCTAAGGCATATACTGTCTTCGCTCGCTTGGAAACCGGGATCGTGAATTCGAATACCACTCAGGGTATGGATGTTTAGTTTGTGTGTGTGCGATTTTCTGTGTTTGTGTACAGGTAGAGGCCTTGCGACGAGCTGATCACCCG
Organism: Cryptotermes secundus; assembly: GCF_002891405.2. Classification (NCBI taxonomy): domain Eukaryota; kingdom Metazoa; phylum Arthropoda; class Insecta; order Blattodea; family Kalotermitidae; genus Cryptotermes; species Cryptotermes secundus. The sequence continues at coordinate 1,521,104 of NW_019737391.1, forward strand.
CCCAAGGAGTCCTACCGAATGTGTAAGATCTGGAAAAACCGAAGTGAACGGAGAAGTTCATGGACGTACGCCTAGTCCCACTGGGGCTGTAGTGCCAAGGAAAAAAAAAGACGGCCTCGTTTACGCTATTTCGTGACACAAAACAGGGTGCATACCAAGAAGAAAAATCACTTACCCTTATCATGAGAATAAAGATAACTTAGGTTTAAATTATAAAATAAATGTAGTACATAACTTTTGTTATCTGACTCAGAATAGGCACCAGTGGAGGGAGGATTCTTGTGACACGGTAATAAACTTTCGTGTTCCATAAAATGTTGGAAACTTTATGAGTAGCTCAGCAACTTGCGGCTTCTCAAGATGGACTCACCTCCATCGAATTAGTTAACTTCTCTTATCTTGAAGAGATATAATATATACAACGGAATTACGGGTTTCTAATATTCATTAGTTGTCAATTTGGAGAAATGTTACTTATTTCATCTCAGATGCTTCCAACTACTCAGTACGGCATTTCTCATTTTCTGTTTTGATCTTTACTTGACATGCTGGCATATATGTCACTAAGTCTACATTTCTTCAGGAGCTATTATTTAATGTCTTTGCGTAGCTGGTTGAGGTACTATGCTACAAGTCGGAAAGTCGCGAGTTCATTTCCTGATGAGGTCATTGCATTTTTCATCTGATCTGATCCTTCCAGCCGCACTATGACCCTGGGATCGACTCAACCTCTAGCAAAAATGAGTACCAGGACTCTTCCTGGGAGATAAATTGTGGCCGATGCGTAAGGCTAACAACCTTACCGCCATCTTTAAGCCGATTATCTGGAAAATGTGGGAGCCTCGACTTCTCACAATCCTATGGGCATCCACGACCTGTTACAGGGATACAAACAAACTCTGTGACCTGTAGTCTGCGAACTAACTATACCGATTAAGCGACCGTCGCTTATCGGCGAAGTTAGTGCCAACTTTAGTGGATAGAGGGTTCGCGTGGTCAGCGCAACGGATTCCCACGGCCGTTAATCTCGGTTTTCTAGACCGGATCCTCTATTTCCTTGAAATAGCTCCTCAGGTATCTTCACGAGGCTGAGTGGACCCCGTTCGAGACCAAATACCTCTCAGAAAATGTGGTAACGCCGGGAATCAAACTCGGTATCTCTGGGTCTGTAGCCAGGAACTCTGACCACTAGACCACAGAGGGATAACTTGAACTTGACAGAATATCCAGTTTTTGTTAACATGTGGTATATTAGTCCCCGAAGTGACTCGGATTTCTAGACCTTAGACCTTGTTATAGGAGTCGATGCATGCAGGCGACTGCACGGGAGGTCTGGCGTCTCGCGACCCCAGTCACGCACCTGCAGTTCAGTCAAAAGAGCGTCGAGCACTGTGGGAATACACCGTCACATCTTGCGGCTTAAGCAAAGAGCATAGGACAGAATGAACTGGAAACCCTTTCGCTACTGCTGCTGTAACTTGCAGAACGAAACCCGCCCCTCAACACAGAGCAGGGTTCCTTTGCCTGCATCTTAGACCGTCTTCAGATATTGGATATCCTTCAGACTCCGCTGCTTAAGGATTTCTTTCATGAGAAATTTAAAATGAAACAGATCTTAATTAACTTCCTTTTCTATAACCACACAAAAGCCTTTCAGAGATGAAGTCCCGAACTTAAAGACCGATGAACTGATAACGTGCTGCCTGGCCAGGGAAATTGCATACCTGACGGGGTAGTGAGGGGCTATGATGGAGTAATAATTAACAGGAAGCTCGAAAAATAAATTGCTTAAATGCCATTTCGTTCGTAGAGAACCTTACATGAAACATGAAACCACCGGGAGTTGAATCCGCGGCTTCTGCATGGAAAGTCATTTCCCAACTTCCGGAATCATTTAAATATTAAAGTTTATCGCATACAGAATTTCATGATACAAATCTCCTGGCCAAATAATATTTCAGCAACATTTTGTTGAAGAAACGTCCACTTGTCACTATCTTGAGCCAGGTCAATCCAGTCCACACCACCCCGTCCCATTTCTCTAACATATCTTTGGGCTTAGTTACCCTAAATTAGTCACGAAATTAGACATATGTTAGTTCTCAGCCGAACACACTGGCCACGTGGTCTATGGCATGAACTGTCTTCGCTCGATCGGGCTCTGGGATAGTGGGTTCGAATCTGACTTAATGCATGGATGTTTGTTTGTGTTTGTGTTTATTCTGTTTGTGTTAGGTAGAGGCATTTCGACTGGCCGATCCCCGGTACAAGGAGTCCTGCCGACTGTCTCAGATTAAGCGAAAATAAAATTTACTTACCTCGACACCGTAATGATGTAAGAGGAGCAGATTAAGAAAGAAATTAGTTCTCACTGTACTCCACAGATGACTAAATTATGGCAGTTAGAAGAACCGATGAAGTAACTGTGTAGCACAATAATATGTGGGCCTGGGACATTTTCCCCTAGTACTCTTTTTTCTTTCTTCTCCAAGTATAATTAGAATGATCAAATCAAGGAGGTTGAGTTTCGCAGGGCATGTAGCACGAATGGGGAAGACGAAGAATGCGTATAGGATAATGGTGGGAAAGCCAGAAGGAAAGAGATCATTGGGAAGGCCAAGTCGTAGGTGGGTGGACAATAATAAAATGGATCTTAGAGAAATAGGATGGGGTCGCATTGATTGATTGATCTGGCTCAGGACAGGGACCAGTGGAGGGCTCTTGTGAACACGATAATGAACCTCCTGGTTCCATAAAATGCTCGGAAATTCTTGAGTAGCTGTAGAATTGGCAGCTACTCCGGAAGGGCTGAACTCCACGAGTAAGTAATTATGTACCCTTTTTTTCTTATTCGCATGGGGGGGAGGGTGGAGTCCAGCTGGGTCTACTCGGCACAGCGGCCGCTCTTTGGCCTATTGTACCTGCCCTGGGTGATTATGATGTTGGAGAATTTGGTGGAATGAAGATTGGCAGGGGAAACCGAAGTATTCAGAGAAAACTTGCCTCAGCGCCATTTTATGCGCCACAAATCTCATTTGACCAGACCCGGGCTCGAACCCGGGCTGCCGATGTGCGAAACCAGCGACTAACCGCTTGAACTGTGGTGCGGCCTTCCCCTAGTACTCTAGTTTTCTGTGTCAGTCCTCATTTCACATTCACCACTATCATCATCAACATCGTGATACCTGGGCTGATAAAAGAGGCCTGATATTTTTATGGCCAATTTAGGTTGTCATACCATGAAAAAACAGTGTTTGCGAATTGAACTGGTTTACCCTACATTTTCTTGGGATTTTACTAGTGGTAAAATTTGGCATACGCAATAACAGAGGCAATAACACCAACATTAATAAAGTTTCTCTTTGTTTAGTGCATACTAAGGGAACTTTTAAGAACTTTTGTTAAGGTTTGCCTCAAAGTTAGAAGTTCTGTAGAGGTTTGCCGTTTCGAATTAATAGCTCGGTGTCATACTTTTGAAGTTACCAGCCACTGTATACGTACATAAGAAATTTAGTCTCTTGACGGGTTTAGTTATAATTTTATTCATGACACCTCAGATAATTCGTCTCAACTCTGCCGACAACTTTCTTAAATTTCATCTACACGTGCTGCCTTACATTATACTCAATTGTGTAAATTTTAGAGACAACATTCTCTGTGCTATCGAATTCGCTATAAAAATAAAAATGAAATTTGTCCCTGTAACAGGCTGTGAGGCCTATAGGGTTGTGAGACTTAGAGGCTTCCATATTTTCTAGACAATCGGATCGTATTTGGCGATTACTTCAGCCTTATACTCCGGCCGCCTTTAACCCCCAGGAATATTTCTAGTACTCATTTCTCTTAGGGGCTGAGTCGACCCCAGGGCCATATTGCTGCTGGATGGATTAGGTAAATTGAAAAATACAATAATCTCATCGGGAATTGAACCCACGACCTTCCGGCTTGAAGCATAGTGCCTCAACCAATTACGCTACGGCTTGTCCACTCGAATTCATAATGTTAGAGTCTATCATTGATTCAGTTAAACCTGTTCTGGTATCATGTATGCAGAACCAACACACAGTATATGTTTCTCGTGTGAACTTAAGTAAATTTTACTACTTGAATTTAATGTTTTTGCAACGGTGGTTATAAAAAGTACTGTCCTCTAGTACGTAGCGATGACTTGTAGTTTGCCTCTTGATGGTTACTTGTTTAATAATGAAAGATGAATTGGAAACGATTTGGAACGAGGCCATATCCCAGGATTTGCCTGCAGGAACGGAGAAGAACAACGAATATTCTCCGTCAGTGCAGGCGATCATAGGGTCGCAACTCGAGTCCAAAATCTCCCAAATACAGCTGCTTTCTTCAGGAAATAAAGTGGGGTTATAATATCTTCATAATGCCTGTGCTTGTCTCCATTTCCTTCTCTCGAATAAAATATTGTCAGGTTTACGGGTTTCCGTGACTAATAATAACGGATTCTGGGTTGGATGACTGATTTACAGACACTTTCTTTTACAATCGCACTTACTTACAATCAATTATGAAATCCCACGATTAATGACTGTGTACGTGTCACTCCATTACTTGCTGAATTCTTCGTGTCTTCCTTTCTACTCTAACTGACTTGGTTCTGATTTACAAATCGGTCAACTCTTCAGCTTTCCGTTGTCCTCCGCTTAACAGTAAACAGCTGAACCCTAAACTACTGAACTGCCTTTTGAATTCTCTTACGGCTGATCTACGAATCACTAAGGACGAATGACGAAGAAAGAATGACTGTCGAATCGAGTCGAGTCGATTCCTATGTTACGACCGAAGTTCAGTCGGCCAGTCTGTCTTGGAATGAAGCACCCATCTGGGGCTCAGGACCAGATGTTTATTACTTTCAGACAGTAAGGGGGTCTGTTGTTTTGGGCCGCTCTCTCTGACGAGAAGACAGGTCTGTCGTTTTCAATTGCTGCTGGTCCTCGCCAGCGTAGCCATTCTCGAGTCCGAGTCCCATGGGACTCGCGATTATATTTTACTGTCTCAGATTCGACGCTTCCGTTTTCTACGTCCCTTACGACTCGCAGGGTCACGGTGGAGGTATTCGAACCCGTCTTCATGCTTGGATATTTTTCAATCAAATATTTCTCTCTCTTCTATAACTTCGGGGTGAACGGAATATGTCCCTACTTATATCAGTTCTTCTGTTCTTCTGTGTTTATCCACTGCTGCAGCAAATTATGTTAATTTCGAAGTAACGGTCTGGTTTTCCCACAAGCCTATCCGTTGCTGCGGAAACGTTTGTAGCGAGCCGTTGTCTAGAAATGGACTATTCCGGCTTTGAGCCGTCACGTCACGGTATGAAACATGAGACTAAACGACGAAACCCAAAATAAAGAAAAGATAAAAACGGAAACTACCTTCCAACAAACAACTGTTTTTTTTACAAAACTTGCCAGGGATCACAGCTACAAATAAAATTCAAATTAAAGTAAGTTTTATTAAAACAAAAAAGAAATACATCATATAAATAAACTGTATCAGTTGTTGGCCGATTTCAGAGAACTAACTTTGGAACACATAATTTCCTGGAAAATGTTAATTGTCTCATCACGGAATATAGTCACGAAATTCGGTGCATTTGCCCTGTAGTTAGGGAGTTGTTGTACGGATACCAAGGATAGATTCTATATCGATTTATCAACAAGAGAAATCCTTTTCGTTCTTTGCTGACTGCTGGCATTTCCTGTTACTGCGGCTTTCCCTTACACCCCTGCCGGCCCCGTATGAGCGTCTCTCTCAAATTGGTTGTAATATGAAGTTTTAAGGATACTTTTGCTGTCTTTCCTCTCGCTCCTCCACTTCTTTCCTTTTTCTTGTCACCCCTTCCTCCACGCTTCTCGCCCCTTCGCCATGACCATCGCTACCGCCAGTATCTCTTTGTTCTTTTCCTTGTCAAGTGCAGGTTATAGACTTATATACCTACATGACTGGGATGTTTAACCCTGTGCCGATTGTCTCTTTTTCTTGAAGCCGTTAGAAGTTGGCATCTTCCGACATTCTGCCTAACTGACCATTTATTTTTATTCTGCAACCTTCTTTTTTTATAGAAAATAGGTTTTAAGACGTAATATTACTAACAGTATTTTCTCCTATTTAAACACTTCTTGTCGGTCACGGTAGCCGAATTGTCTGAGGCATGCACTGTCTTCGCTTGCTCGGAAACCGGGATCGTGGGTTCAAATGTGTTTATTCTGTCTTTGTGTTGTTCTGTGTTTAGCTAGAGGCCTTACGACGAGCTGATCACTCGTCTAAGGAGTCCTACCTTCTGTAAAATGAACAAAATGAAAGAAAAAACATAAACACCGTAAAGCTATAAAAGGAACGGATTAAGTAGGCAAACAAACATTTCTTGCTCGTTTCATTTCAGTGTTCTCTGTTATCCACTCATTCTTAATTCGTTTGTTTGTTTTTCCACTAATATATTTGTAATATTTCTGCGCATTCCCATGGTTCGTTAATATTGTCACGTTTATGAGTGACTATAGATGGGGTTTAGATTGGTAATTATATTTAATGACCACTTAAATATTGTAACTAGAAGTAATTATACCGCTATCGCTAATCCACACTCTGTATAATTAACTACAATACGGACTTGAATCTTTTCACTCTTCTGTGTGTTCACCGGTTGTCTGGTAACGGCTACCAATATCGGAAGTTATATATATATAAAGATTGTTTTCAACGGACTAGACGGCGTTTTATCGCAGAATATATAACCTTTGAAACGTAATATTGTATTTTCTTAGAGCATTATGGTTGTTGTGCTATAATGTTAGTTGTATTTTCATCATAGCTGTAGCTTTATATGGTAATGAAATATTTTGTGTACATTTTCAGATTAATGGCGAGATGATACATTAAAAGAAATTAATTTCATGCAATACCGTAAATTTGCAAGCTGACATTTAATATTTGGCATGAAACTGCAGGAAACTCGGTTAGTACTGTGTGAGACTTGCGGTTCGCGTGATAGTGACGCCATCTGGTTTAATGGATAGGAAATAATCATCCAAACGATACAACATTACAACCCAGAAGGCAGTAACCTTCAGATAATGCTCTTTGTATAGCTCGAAGTTCGACGCAAAGCTGCCTATCACTATAGGCAATAATCCGTGGCTATTCCATTGTACTGAATCACGGTCAAAGGACGATAAAAGAAGTACGTAGTAACAGATGGTACAGAACACATAAAACACACACAAAAATAAAACATAAATAAATTGTAATCCTAGATAAATTATTTCACTAAAACCCTACTGATGAAGGACCTATAAATGTGAGGGAATTCACTTAAAGGATAAAGCATTTTATTACAAATTTTATTGTGGTTATTTCCTTATTTATTGTAATTACCTGATATATACTGGAACACTGTTGTAATTTATATAGTAGAACTTTTTACAATTATGGAGAAAATTAAATTACTGCCATTGGAATTCATTGTAAATATATGTAAAAAAGTTTCACTTTCCGAACAGATTGTTACCTTCTGTTATGCAACGCCGTAGAGTCCGGTCGAAATCCATCGATGTTTCGTAGGAACGAACTACCTACATCTTCAAGGTCGAGAGAGAAACCAGCAAGAAATAAGGGACTATAATTTATGTTGGTTTCTTATTTGGCTTACTCTTCGACCTTGAAAATGGAGACACCACGTTCCTCCGAAACGTCAGTAGATTTATATATAGCCTTATATCCCAGAAGTACTCTTCATACTGACTTCGGGGCCAACCTTAAATCCAACGTTTCGTCCTGTTTTCAGTTTTAATACAGCTTTCGCTTTGCGCATGCGTAGTTAATTTAAAGGTAGTATTTTGCATATTTTGTTATCCCAGCATGCTCTTACGGTATCATAACATTGCGTTCCTCTGACTTTAAGTAACCGAATTCCACACAGTCCTTAAGAAGTTAATAGTCGCTCATCTAGTAAAGGATTTCTCCGAATTTTATGGAATCCTCGGACTTATTGTTCTGTTCAAAAGAATTTACTACTGGATAATATCTATAGTAATTTTATCAGTCAAAATGGCCGTGCCCTGCTTTCCCAGCATTCATTTAATTGCCTCTTCTGCCGTGAAGCAATGAGAAGAAAGTAGTTTTATCAACCGTCGAAATATATTCTCTTATAACATTCAGAATATTGTAAATTAGGAGAACGATGTGATCACATACATAGATTTGAAACCTCATTACGAAACTTACTGCCCTGATTTTATTGTTCTTGCTATGATTCTGAATTATTCTTGAAATAATTAATATTTTGGACAGTTTGTAGGATTGAAGAATGTCGTCTTCTGGGATGTGTTCTCGTTTATACATTGTATAAACCGCCGTTTTGGAGGAAAGTATCACTTACATCTTCAGGGTAGAAGAAAAAAATCCTCCAGCGAGGGACCAGCGTGAGCAGGTGGCTGCAGACTGAGTCACCAGTCGAAAAACACCCAGCTGTGTAACAATAGGCTGCAGCCACTTGCTCACGCTGGTTCCTTGCTCACGATATTTCTCTTTTTTTATTATACCTTGAAGATGAAGGCGATACGTTCCTCCGAAATATTTGTTAATACCATATCTACACGGCGCCACATCCCAGAATACGATATTCTTCATAGTCACCGCCGTGAAAACCTCAAATCTTACATATTTTGTAGGATTATTATGCGCAGTAGAAATTATTTTTATATTATTAAAAATGTTTGTACTTCAGTCGATTGTACAGCATGTTTTACTCATTGAATTATTGTTATTAATCTCCAAATATTCCTCAGCATAACTTCATTAAAATATTTTCGAAACCTTTAGAGAGAAACAGACATCTCCTGTCTAATCGCATCATGACGCGCTGCAACTGTGGAGTCAAACATGCTTTAAGCCACCCTGTCCCACAAAGTCCGAATATTCTGCAGTAAATCTTCCCACGGCAGTGGGCTGTACTCAGTTCTATAGTGATGTATCTTTTAAGGAAAGTGAAATGGTACATTGGCGTGACAAAGCGGCATGACAGCAATAAATTCCCTTCCACAGATCTCCTTGTGCAGTGCTGTTGGAAGTGGTTTGCCGCAGCATAAATAAAGTCATTCTGAGATCTAAAATATATCCTGAGCCGAAATGCAATTCATTCCAACGATATTAGCTGCTAGGAAATTAAGAGGCATATTGTGGGTCGCAGCCTTGAAATATATAGTGCGCGTGTAAGAGACATTCAAATTGTGCTGAAGAGATATAGGTTAAATTGAAATACACGAACTTTCTTAAGTAAATAGGGAAAATGTATGCAGTGTATCCTTGTACTTTATTTTCTCTGGTTATTCTCTGTTTATTCGCAATTTTAATCCTTTAAGATCCAGAGAATGGGGCACGCGGTTGCGTAGTTGGTTGAGGCACTATGCTACAAGCCGAAAAGTCGCGGTTTCGATTCCCGATGAGGTCAATGCATATTTCCAATTGACCTAATCCTTCCAGCCGCACTATGGCCCTGGGGTTGACTTAGCCTCTAACAGAAATAAGTACCAGGAACCGGTATTCTTTGCTGTTGTAGTTATCAGAGCACTGAATAATTTTTAAGAAAGCTTCTTTAATGGTCATTTCGAAGTTGTGCTTGTCGGTTATGGCGGGACACGTACGCTAGGCTCGTTCTGGCTGGCACGAGGGGTCAAGATCACGTTAGCGCAGTTGGAAGTTGAGGGCGCAGAAGAGAAGAGGAACAGAAATACCGAGAAAACGAAAACAAATTACTCTCGTCGAAAGGGAGGCGAAAATCAGCAAACGTGAGTAGAAAGTGTTACGGTACCCTGTTTGTACTTAGCAGTTTCTTCAGCTTGCAGACGAAGACTGGATCCAATGTGGCGATTGTTAGGGAAGGAAGCGTGAATGTCTTAATTGATAAAACCAATTTTACGAGATAAAAATTATAAACAGGCATTATATTTTATTTTATTGCTAGTGGGGTGGGACTAAGTCCCTTTTACTGCGGCCACTTCTGGCCTAATATACCAGCCTCAGATGATAGATGAGGGCGATTGTGGAGCAATTGGTGGAATGAACAGAGGAAACCGAAGTACTCGGAGAAAACCTGCCCCAGCACCACTATGTCCACCACAAATCCCACTTGACCAGAGCTGGGATCGAACCCGGGCCGCCGCGGTGGGAAGCCAGCGACTATCCGCTTGAGCTATGGCGCGGCCTAAGGCATTATAAGGTGGAGCATTCTTACTTAATTCTATCGTGGTCCTACTGCGCATGCTTAGTGAGGTTACAGTTTTATTGCAACACTTTCCCTTTCTCGTCACTCAAGCAATGAATGTGGGAGTCTCTAAAATTTACTCTCATTTCGTAAAGTAAAAGGCTTCTCCTATTTTTTAAATTTTATGCAGTTTTAGACTTTAAAATTTGTAGAGCATAATGCACTTCGTTGGTCCATCTTCATTTATATTGTCACATATATTAGTGACTAAAGACGAGTGTTCGGAAAGGTAATTGGATTAATTAACCACTTATAGGTCGTAACTGCAATTAGTTCTCACGCTATTGTTAATTTCACAATTTACAATCACTCCACACGTATCTTCTCAGTCTGTTTCCACTAGTCTTCACTCTCCGATTCCTGGCAACGGATTTATAACACACGAACTATAAAAGTCTCACTGAATTACACGCTCTCAATATTGATTTACTTCAGGGCATGTAACATCACATATAAATCAATTCCAAAGTCAAAGTCACATTGCGACTAACGGTCAGTCAGTCAGTCAGTCAGTCAGTCAGTAAATCTTGGTGTCGAGTCCCAGGTGATTATTACCAGATATTTATTACTGTTTGAGAGTTACAGTTTTGTTTTTATGAAGCGCCCTCTCTGACGAGAGGATGGGTCTGTCTTTTGCACATGCTGCTGGCCCTTGATAGCGCAGTCTTTCTCGGGTCCAAGTCCTTTGGGACTAGCGACCATATTTTGCTGTCTCAGATTTGAGACTTCTGGGGAGGCATTATCAATACACACAAACAATATTGTTACAGTGCCATAATTAGAAAATATTATTTTTAATAATTACTGTGATGTGCATTAAATTATTATAATTATTCTATTTACACAAATATGTGCTTCTGAATATCGTCGCTCCAACAGAAATATGTAAAGGACGATAAAGTGAAAAAAATACAACATTTGTCAATGAAAATGGAGGCAGTTTTTTTTCCTTGGCACTACAGCCCCAGTGGGCCTAGGCCTACCTCCATGAACTTCTCCGTTCACTTCGGTTTTTCTAGATCTTACACATTCGGTAGGACTCCTTGGGCGGGTGATCAGCTCGTCGCAAGGCCTCTACCTGTACACAAACATCCATGCCCTGAGTGGGATTCGAACCAACGATCCCGGTTTCCAGGCGAGCGAAGACAGTTCACGCTTTAGACCGCTCGGCTACCGTGACCGGCAATAATCTTTTATACTAGAAGAAATTCACTCTTTAAAGTGTTAATAAGCTATAATTGAATGACATATTGGGCGAACTGCATGGGAATCATTGAAGTAAAAAAACATGAGAGAAGCGAACGCAGAGATCTGGCAGGAAAACTAATTATATGAGAACGTCTGGCAATCAGTGTCTATCCGTAAGGCTATAAATAACGGTGGATAACTAGTCTTTTTCCAGTCCTACTGTAATTGGAGCGCTGCAGAAAGACGAGAGGAAGCAATTTAAAAGTACTAATGAAGACTGTGATATAATGAATTACATGGGAACAGTAAAATACTAGATAATGAATAATTTAATAATTTATCATCACAGTATCTTGTCAACAAGATAACGAACCTGCTTTCTGCAGAAAAAGCAGATATTGTGTTTACTATCCGAGACGGTATCCGATTCTCAAAAACGAATCTACTTCATGAGGTTAGTTACACGAACAATTCATAACCTAGGAGTTACTGAGGAAAACATATGTGCCCTTGTTAAAGCTTGTAGTATACCAAGAGCTTATTTCAGAGACGATAGAGGAAGACAGAAAAAGGAAAACAGTTTAAAGTCCGGGTTTCTGTCTGCAGAGAAGCAAACAAACCCTTGAACCATTGTCTCTGTCATCTTCCTGCTTATGGCTGCGATCTCATTAGTGTGACGTCACAGGAAACGAAGAGACAAAGGCAAGAGAATGCGCACGCCTAGGACATGCTACAGAAAGGGATAGCGCATGAACGCTTGGAGGGGTTTGGTGTTAGTGATAATCTCTTGACTGGAAGTATGAAAACTCGAACACTCATCTTCTCAAGTTGACTGCTATAAACAGCATTATCCTGACGGAAACATGCGATAAAGCAGTAATAGTGTAGGAGAAGTGGGAGGTTGTGTGTCTCCATGGTAAATGTGAGCCTAAATGATGCATATCGCAAATCATTTCGGGGTCCCTTTAGTTAAAAGTTACAAAAATCGCTAAACTTGCGTTCTAAAACACACAATTGCAATTTAGTATGTACTTTATTTTTGTTTCAACAGTTAACAATAATGATCTTAATAACGTAAAATGAATTACTCAAGAAATTATATTTATTACTTGTTTCTAACTACTTTTAGGACTCACTAATATGGTATATATATACAGGGTGTTGCAAGAAGGACTTTCTTAGAAATGATAGGAATGAACGACTCTGAAAACCATAGAATTGTATATAATGTGCCTAAAAAATGTACATAAATATATTAAATCTGTTTGTTTTGTTACACAGAGAGATATTTTCTATTTTGAATATTAAAAACCGAAATGTTTACATTGACATAGCCCTTTCTATTGTAAAACCCACAGAATTGTCACCAAATTCTTAAGATTCTAAACCCTTGGGAATATTATGTTTGGAAACATCCCAAGAAAGCTATCGTACAAAATCGAGAGAGCTGTTTCAGTCTTCAGAGTTATTGTAACAAAACACTGAAAATATGTTTTCCCTCGTATCATGGGGTAACATGAACTCAGCAGTCCGGCATTGAAAAAGATGGGTTCTGTCATAATACTAGGAAATGAGACTTCTGTTCAACATCGTTTTCCATAAGAACGCAAACTTTGAATATAAATAAACGGCCGAAATTTGTTTTTAAGCGTGTTTCCTGATATATAATTACCGCCCATATACGTAGTATGAAAGTACATAATGTATTACATGCATGTGCTTTAGAAGATAGAATCCTAGATTAAAAAACGAGTGCCGTGATCACAACTTAAGACGGAATCTTGAAGACTGATCATAAACGTTGATATTACCAGCCGGACAGAAGAAGAAATGTTGGACGACCAAGTAGACGATGGCGAGGTAGTGTTTGAGAAGGAATTGGCTAATGAACGCCTACTTTGAAGTAGATGATGATAAATACCTGTTGCTATAATTCAGAATGGAGAAATATTTTTCTGTGTAACGAAATCAACCAGACCGAATAAATGCCTTTGTACACATAATTAAGTTGTTTTTGACAAAGCCTGTACGAGTGTTAATCAAACATGAATAGCGGTCTTTTTGGCAGTTTAATTCGGAAACGTCGTCTTTGCGCCATCCAATATATAAGTACATTATAACAACGAAGTCGACATGGCGCATACATATATATTTTGTATCATTTAGACCCGTTGATAAGTAATGATTCTATACAAAGCGCCCGTTGATAGGCAATGGATTCCTAACACGCACCAGTGGGTTAGTTAGTTAGTTAGTTAGTTATTGGAGAGGGTGGGTTTCCCCATGCACTGAGACCTGTATTGATCCATTGTGCTTCCCTCTATGATTTCTACCAGTCTCTATATCCTACCGGTACTGGTGCTTACCATCAGTCCCGCCCAGCCCGCGAGACTGGCTCTACTAGCTGAGAGGTATCTATAAAGCTTCCCCCATCTACCAGAGGTATTAGAGAGTGCTGTTGGGCGGGAAACGTCCATTAATTTTGCTCAGTGACCTCCTTTGGAGATATGAGGTTCTTTTACGTGCCGTAAAGCTACGACATGGGACCCACGGCTTAAAGTCCCTCCCGGAGGACTTGTTCCCTGAATTTTTCCGCCCTTAAAAATTCGACGACATCCGCCGGGTATTTGAACCCGCGTACTACGAGTCATGAGGTGGGAACGTTACTTCTAGATTACGGAGGTCGCTCACCAGTGGGCTAACTGTGAATTGATGCTCTCTATGTGGTCCGTACGAGCTGCGTGTTGCAACAATAGAGCTGTTTCAAACTATGTTTAATATGTGGACCGTTACTAGGTGTTACAAGTAGGACAAATCTACTAGAGTTTAGTTAGTTGGGAAACAGTCGCCGGCCAGTAAGGCCTTGAACGCGGAAGCTGATGAATCTACAGCGTTGAAAGCCGTAACCAGGCAACGACTGGTGAAGACACATCAGACTGAGAAGGCTTAGTGTGCGTTACGGTGAACTACTGAGTGTGAATTAGCGACAGCACTGTAGTTACATGAAGATGCCTTCTGTAAGGGTTCAGTGGATCCAATTATAAATCCAAATCCCTTCTATAGTGACACTCCATACACGTGACAATAAAATCCATTTAGTCCTACTGCCAGTCTTTTTCTCCGTTTAAGTCCATGTGGCATTATCCGGGACCTACTGCGAATTTTATTATTGGGTTTGGTTCCAGAAAGAGACAGGAATTGTCTTGCCGTTATCATCTCCAGCACACCACCATCATAACTTCTATGTAATATTTACCGTGCCACATCTGGAACGTGAAACTGACTGCACCTCCATATAACACTGTAAAAGGTAAAAAAATAGTAAAGCTATCCCTGTAACAGGCCATGAAGACCCATAGGGTTGTGAGACGTTGAGGGTCCCACATTATCTAGACAGTCAGCTCACAGACGGCGGTAAGTTTGTCAGACTTACTCGTCGGCCTCCCTTTACCCCCAAGAATATTCCTGGTACTCATTTCTGTTAGAGGCTGAGTCGACCCCAGGGCCATAGTGCGGCTGGAAGGATTAGGTGTATTGAAAAAAATCCAGTGACCTCATTGGGACTTGAACTCGCGACCTTCCGGCTTGTAGCCATATAACACTGAAGTTAGCAACATATGGATTCTTAACTCCACACACCCCATTTGTTTTTAATGCGTTTTGCTTAATCATACTCTACTTTGCCCATAATGTAATAATGTATACGTTCTCGGTAACCGTCTTCGACCGCTCGAACACCGGGATCTTTGGTTCGAATCCCACTCCAGGAATGGATGGCTGTTTTCGTTTATTCTGTATTTTGTGTTGTTCTCTGTCTAGGCAGAGGCCTCGCAACGGGCTGATCCCCCTTCACAGAAGTCCTATCGACTGTGTATTGTATGAGAAACTGAAAAAGCGGCTAAGGTCCAACAAAGAGCTGTAGAGCCACAGGCGTTCCTGGTAGTAATACAGAGACACTGATTCTGTTGCTAATATACAAATTAAAGGAAAGGGTCGTTTGATGCACTTTGTCCTTCTGCATTTTCTTTAGTGACGATCGCGGTGGTCTTGCGGTCTAAGGAGAGAAATGCCTTCGCCCGCTTAAATACTGTGATCATGGGTTCGAATCCCACTCGAGGTATGGATATATGTCTGCGTTTTTCTGTGTTTCTGTAGGTAGCGACATTGCGACGTGCTGATACCCTTTCCAAGGAGACCTACCGACTGTCTTTAAGATCACAGGTTTTAAGATTAAATCTGAAATGGAAGCAGGCCACAGAGCCTAATCCGCCAAAGGAAGAAGAAGAAGATTTTTACATGATGGCGCTCTCAGGAGCTCTGTCAACATGTGTCGAGTGCTCGAATGACTGTAAATAATTAATTACAAATTTGCTGCTATAATCAGTTGTGGTCAAAGTTAATACATCATTCAACCATTGTTCTGTAGGGACTGAGGAAAACCGTGAAAATATCAGAATGGTCGGTGTTCCGACGGAGATTCGCACCGAGCACCTCTCAAACAGGAGCAGAAGCACTGCCGCTTCCAAATACCTTACTCGGTGGGCTACATAAATTTGGTTCCACTTCAGAATGACCTCTATGTTACTACGAACAAACAAAAGCCAAGATTATATTTCGTATGCTTCGTAGATTTTCTTCACTTTATTTATATTTATGCTTATTATTTCCATTATTTTGTAGTCTCGTAGAGATGGGAATTTAGACATTTGAAGGAGATGAGGTGAGACTGTATGCAGAAGAGCTGCTGTGTCTACAGATTTTTCTTCCCTTTCAAGTCTCTGGCACTGATAACATCTCACGCAGAACAACTTGAAGTCACTCCCAGGGGAGTGGTTGTGTTAAGTTCCGTATAACGAACTTGCTACGCTCTTCCTGCTCTTATTACTTTTTCTACCTCTCTCATTCCTTCTTCTTATTTCTTTTCGTGTCAGAAGTTGCAACATTCCCCTATAGATTTAAAGCAAAACATAATTCCCTAAAGACCTGTTAACTATGTTTGATTCATTACGCTAGTGTACCAGGCTGCCTTCTGAGACAGGCGCGATGAACAGGATGTCAGATCAGGATGTATTGATCTAACTTAATTGTGTATCAAGTAATGAATTTAAAATGTACTCGTTTCTATCTGCAGGAAAAGCGTTGTTCTTATTAACACACGAGAAATATTGGCAACGAATCCCGTGGAGGCACCTGAAACTAACAATTATATTAAAAACGTAAAGCTATCCCTGTAAGAGACCGTGGAGGCTCATAGGGTTGTGAGACGTCGAGGGTTCCATATTTTCCAGACAACCGGCTCATAGATGACGGTGAGGTTGTTAGCCTTACGCTCCGGCCACCTTTTACCCATACGAAGATAGCTGGTACTCATTTCTGTTAGAGGCTGAGTTGACCCCAGGGCCATAGTGCGGCTGGAAAGATTAAATCAATTGAAAAAATTCTAATTACCTCATGGTCAATCGAACCTGAAAAATTCTGGTTTTTAGCCTAGTGCCTCTATCATCTGAGCTACCTCATACCCAAAATTATAGCGGGTAAAGTGAGAAAAGTGGGATATAGAAGATTTTCGAATTACTTTGAAAACATACTGAAAATTGACGTTTTCAGTACGGGAAAATAGAATGAATCAGATAATTATGTATTTTTTTTAACTGTGTTTCTTTTTAGTCCCATAAGATGCTGGGAAGTTCTTGAGTATCTGCACAATTGGCGGCTTCTCAGGGACGGCTCAGCTCCGTGAGTGAGTGAGGTTTTTCTTTTAGTGTACGATTCCTCGAAATTTAGCTAGAAGTGTTGTACCCCTGAAAGAAACAAGTTTGCTCCCTAGACGTCTTCAAGGTTGCCACATTTTATATTTTGAAGGCACAACTGTAACCTCTCTTTCAGTCGTAAGGAAATGAAACGTATTCTCCATTATTTAAGGAATTTACATAGTAAATAGTTAATTAGTTAAAATATATGGAAATTTGTTTACATCTTTTAATAGCATGCATCCTGTTGTGCAGAGTCGACTAAAAACAAATGTTGATACAATAGTGTCTACTTTGTTTTTTAAATACAGAATTTTGTTGTGTAGACTACATGTATTTGCATACATTTATATACCTTGAAGAAAGCCGTCTTCTGGGATGTGGCGTCATGTAGAAGTTGTGTTAACCGAAGTTTCGGAGGAATGTATCGCCTCCATCTTCAGGATAGAAAACAAGAAGAAATCCGCGAGCGAACCAGCAGAGCAGGTGCAACAGACTGAGTTTAGTCGAGTAAACACAGCTGTATAAGAGAAGCAGTGTGGCTTCTTGTCTTCTACCCTTGAAGACTGAGGCGATACGTTCCTCCGAAACGTCGGTTAACACAATTTCTACACGACGTCACATCCCAGAAGACGGCTTTCTTCATAATCACCGCCGTGAAAACCTCAAATCTTACATTTATATACGTCGTACCTTGTTTACATTTCTTTGTACAGCCTTGCTTTATGGAAAGATAACCAGCTCAGATTTCAAGAAAAATCAACTTACAATTTGAATGAAATGCCTCGCAAACAACTAACAGAACCACAAGGCCGCGCCATGGCTCAAGCGGTTAGTCGCTGGCTTCCCAACGCGGCGGCCCGTGTTCGAGCTCGGGTCTGGTCAAGTGGGATTTGTGGTGAACAAAGTGGCGCTGAGCAGTCTTTCTCCGAGTACTTTCCTCTACCAATCTTCATTCCATCAAATTCTCCATCATCATAATTACCCGGGACAGGTACAATAGGCCAATCAGTGGCCGCCGTGCCGAGTGGACACAGCTGGAGTCCATCCTCCACTATGCGAATTAAAAAAAAACAGAACACAAGAGATAGGCTCAGGCATACAACTTCATCTTACTAAGTAGCAATTACAACTTTATTAAACTTTTTTTAGAGTGGGTTTTTAAGTAAGATAATTCTGAAAGTTTGATCTACCAAATATACCGCACAATTTCAAGTTAAAAATTTCTATAAAATGCTAACGCAACTTCTTTATCTTTATAGGATAACTGTGTGATTCTGAATCTGCCCTCCGGTTCAACTGGCGTTATGAAAGCGATTATCTTCATCCTACCTCCTTCCGCTTTATAACATCCCAGACAGCTTCAATAGGTACAAACTACAATTAAGGGCTGAGCTGTTCATGGAATTCCAATTCGAATTTTCACAGTTGATGTTAGAGAGCTTAGTACCTAAGTTCTATTTTCTTCTACCCGAATTGCAACTTGTCTTTGTCATCTAGTCATTGATGTGTTCCATATTACAACACAAACTTAGATTTAGGATCTAACTTTAATCCTTTTCTGTAGTTTTGAAAGTAACACCACACGACAAGCAATTCTCAGCCTTATGAACATGAACCCGAGGCGTCTTCATAACAGAGATAAATGAAGAGTTATGGCAAGATTACTTTTAAAAACTTATCTTATGTTCCGCAAGAGGAAGACAGGAGTTTCAACGCCTTCTGCTCTTTTCAGGTTGTTGCATGACTTACATAGGGCTTTGCCTTGGGACTTTCCCAACGTTCGGGTTTGCTTCCTCGAATACAAATTATGTGATAAGGTGACGCAGAATGATGCTGGAATATTTACGAAAGCTCTGAAAGGTTAAATGATACATAGAATATATTGTATGATCCCATTAATATAGCCTCTAACTAAATCTAGTCAACATGTACCAGCTCTGGGCTTCTGCCCTGTTGCTAGAAAATCCCTTATTATACCCTTACACGCAGTTGTCACTCGCAAAGAAATTTATGAGGGTACGCATCAAGAATCGGATATTTTGAAAATGTAGCACAGTTCAGATATTTAGGAACGACGATAACAAATCAAAACCTGATTTAGGAGGAAATTAAGAGGTGATTGAACTAGACTAATGCTTGCTACCATTCAGTCCAGAAACTTTTGTCTTCTCGTCTGCTGTCCAAAAACATTAAAAATTAGGATATACAAAAGTATAATTTTGCTTGAGGTTCTGTATGGGTGTGAAACTTGGTCTTGGACATTAAGGGAGAAACATGGACTGAGGGTGTTTGAGAACAGGGTGCTGAGGAGAATATTTGGACCGAAGAGAGATGAAGTGACAGGAGGTTGGAGAAAACTGCATAATGAGAAGCTTCATATCTTGTATTCTTCTCCAAGTATAATTAGAACGATCAAGTCAAGGAGGATGAGGTGGGCAGGATATGTAACACGAATGAGGGAGAAGAGGAACACATATAGGATATTAGTGTGGAAATCCAGAAGGAAAGAGACCACTAGGAAGAAGAATGCGTAGGTGGGTGGACAATATTAAAAATGATCTTGGAGAGATAGGATGGTATGGTATGGATTGGATTGATCTGGCTCAGGAAAGGGCCAGTGGAAGGCTCCTGTGAACAGGGTAATGAGAATTCAGGTTCCATAAAATGCTGGAAAATTCATGAGTAGGTAGCTGCGGAATTGGCGGCTCCTCAAGAAGGGCTCAGCTCCATAAGTAAGTTTTTTTTTATTGCTAGTGGGGTGGGACTAAGCCCCTTGTACTGTGGCCACTTCTGGCCTATTGTAACAGCCCCAGATGATAGGTGAGGGTGATTGTGGAGCAATTGGTGGAATGAAGATTGGCAGGGGAAACCGAAGTACTCGGAAAAAAACCCGCCCTAACTCCACTTTGTCCACGACAAATCCCACTTGACCATACTCGGGATCGAACCTGGGCCGCCGCGATGGGAAGCCAGCGACTAACCGCTTGAGCTGTGGTGCGGCCTAGGTAAGTAAGTAAGTACGCATCAAGTCGTGTGGAAATGAAAAACAGAATAAACGGGAGAACCATGAATAATCCTAGACCAATAACGCTAAAAATATAGAGACGCAAATATATCCTGAAATCTTATTGGAATACAAGTTCATGTACTTTCTTAAAATACGAACATAAATTTTCTATCTCCGTTGACCATGGCTTTAATGATTTCCGTCAGTCCCTTGTGGAGAATTCCTTGGCAGCTCTTCGAATATGTCACGACAGTTTCCTTCCCAGTATATTTCAATTCATCATTCACTGCCCATCGTACAATTCGATGCTGTATAATCTAGGTATGTAGAGCGTCGTTAAAGTTGTATGTATGTTTAATGAGCGGTAATTTGCAAGTTCTCCCTAACGCAATGTTTTATAAATTTTTACACATTTTAGTAATACAGGATTTAAATATTTGTATATTTTAACAAAAGTAATTTGTCGCTGTAATTGGTTAAGATGCCAAGAGAAGCCTCGCTTTAATGCAAAGTGGAAGACAGCACGTGTGGAGCTTTCCAACGAAGACATCATTACTGCTCGTTCCGCTACATAACCCTTAAGAAAATGGCCGCCTCCCCTTCCCCAGCACAATAAGAGCCAAGGCATAATTAGTCGTCCATCCAACAGTACACGTCTTCAATTACAGCTTTGTTTACGTACAATATACTTGTCAATTAAGAATTTAATTAGGGAATTGTGTACATCAGAGCATTTTGGAAACACTTCTACCTGAGAAGAATGCTGTCTTCTGGGATGTGGCGCCGTGTGGATCTAGTGTAAACCGACGTTTCGGAGGAACATGTCGCCTCAATCTTCAGGGTAGAAGAGTCCGCGAGTGAGGAACCAGCGTATGCAAGTGGCTGCAGACTGCAGCTGATTCCTCGCTAGCGGATTCTTCTACCTTGAAGATGGAGGCGATACGTTCCTCCGAAACACTAGATCTACACGGCGCCACATCCCAGAAGACGGAATTCTTCATAGTCACTGCCGTGAACAGAATACTGTACCACGATGTTGCTGCCCAAACCGTCACAGAACCTCCCCCGTCTTTCACTGCTGGAACCCGCACTTCTTTCGGTGTTCTCCATACGTAAACTCTTCCTGATGTAGGGAACAGCGTGAAGGACGACTCATCTGACCATATCATGCGCGCGTTTCCAGTTGTCTGATGTCCAGGTTTTATGGTCGTGACACCACAGTTTACGCATGTGAGCATTATTTTCAGTAATCAGAGGTTTAACAATTGCAGCTCTACCTTGGATGTTGGATTTGTGAACCTCACGTCGGACAGGTTTTGTGGAAACAGGGTCTTCAGATGAATATTCAGTTCTGCTGTCCTGCTACCTGTGATGCAGTAGTTCCGTGATTATTCAGTTCTGCTATCACCTGTGCTGCAGTAGTTCTGTGATTAAAAAGAATCTTCTCAACATACGACGGTCTTTTTCTGTCAATCTTAATAATGCGGCAGTTTTGGTTACAGATGTTCCAGCTAAACGCGCACCAACATCTGTCCTCTTTCAAAATGAGACAAGTCACCCATTTTCTGTTTCTTTCACGTGGAAAGTCAGACAACACAATCACAAATGCACTGACGCGAGCACTACAGGATTTAAACAAACCGAAGAACATTCAATGTGGACAACTGAAGTTCTTTTAATTGACCAAAATAGTCTATTTCTCAATTTCTTAGTCTTTCGCTCTGTATATTTCAAATGTCCGACTAATGCAACACGAAGGTGAAATAGAGTAAGATGCAGAGTAATTTAATTTTAAACAGGTTTTGAGTATAGAATTATTTGGCTTGAAAAGTTTAAGTTGAATTGGAAGAAATGTTCTATAATAATCAGTGTCTGAAATACTGCTACTGGCTTTGTCATAATATTGTCGTATATGTAATGCAGTCTTCAATACTTAAAGGCGATATGTACTCCGCTCAGTTCTATAGTCCTATTCAAATGCAGTTACTGAATTGTACCCTCGAGTTTCAAATTAGAGTTTGTTTTAGGCCTAACAAATATTCTATAAACTCTTGTTCTTCAAGCAGCTAGATTAGAGAAGCGAAAATATTGCATGTCGGTAGCAAATACATTCATGTAGTTTCGTGTTGAAAAAGTTGTTTTGTTACGGATTGTGACTGCACATGTCTACTTTAACATTACAGTTACACGTACGTTTCATTTTACGGAAGCTCAGTGTTAGCCTTTTTTAATGAGGCTTTAATTAGAGACATTGAATTAAAATACAGATTAAAGGATATATGTGTGTTTTGTCAAACCTAGTAGCAAGCACGTTAGTCAGAATTGTTTTATTCAAAAGGAGAAACAAGTCGATGGTCTCTATTTATGATCAAGTTGAATTGTATCAAATTTCTATAAAATAATATAAAGATATAGGAATATACATGCCCACGACACTAAAAGCCTATGTACTGTAAACTCTTACAGTCTTTTGCCTAGCTTGTGTTCTGGCAATTATCACTTCTGCTTCTTCGGAGATTATGGTTTATACTCGTAAATACCTACTGAGGAATTTCATAGCGTTCCTTTATCCATCCAAGAAAACTCTATAAAAGGTAATCAACTTGACATAGCCAAGGTTTTCTTGAGAAGTCGTCAGTAGCTCAACTACTCAAGAATATCCCAATATTGTTTGGAAAAGGAATGCTCATTTCCATATTCACAAGAGCCCTTCAATAGTCCTTATTCTGAGCCAGATGAATCCAGTATATAACACTACAATTTTCCTCTAAGATCCATCTTAATAGTATCTTCCCTTCTACGTCTAGGTCTTCCTGCCTTTCCACCACAATATATATATATATTGATGTATAAAGTAATTGCTAGGCAACGGCTCGGTAAACGTATTCCCTCGGTAGCCAACAAAACAACATCCATTGCTAGGCAACGGATCGGTAAACACGCCTGCTTAACAATTAAGGCTGTATTTTCTGCATGGTCGTTGCAAAGTAGATATAAAAGAGTATTCAGGCAAGCATAAGGGAAAGGAAGGAATTAGGTTTCGAAAAGAAGACTTCATGTGATTTGAAATGACAGTGAGACTGTTATAAACCCGTTGCCAGGATATGACTAGTGAAGACTGAGAAGAGTAGTGCATGTGTAACAGTGAACTGTGAAGTGTGTAAATCAGCGATAGCGTTGTTTTGCCTGTAATCCCGGGTTGTGTGAATGTATAGGGTGTCAATAAATCCAATCGTCCACTCCGAAACCCGTCTATAGTCACCCCTACACATAACAATATAGTATATATATGCTTCTCAACCATGCGTGCTACATGCTCTGCCCTTCTGTAAGACACATCTTAAAATATTTCGTGGCCAATCCTGGTCAGAGCTCCGCAGCTCCCACCTTGTGATCCTTATGTCCGGGACTGAATAGTTACACACTTCGTAAACTTGGTTTACATGTTGCATGCTTAACAAGATAACCATAAAAGCTTACTGAGTCCTACAAAGAAAGTAGAAGCATCTGTTATTATTGGCTGATGCTCACAAATTTCAACTTCTTTAAAAGTTTTAAAAAGAACATTACAGTCGTTGGAGTGTAAGAATACAACACAGAGAATGGTAAAAGTTAAATATCCACAATTTTGAACGCTTAATTTATCACATGTAATAAGGAACATCTCAAGATGCTGGTAGCTAAGAGTTAATTTTCTTCACCATCACAATCCGTCATGAAAGACCCTCTGCCCTCTTCCCCATTCGTGCTACATGCCCTGCTCATCTCATCTTCCTTGACTTGATCATTCTAATAATTTATTAATATAGTTTCGAAATATAACTTTTACACATTTTACAGAACATTTTTATTAGACCTATTATTTTTATTAGACAAAATCGTATTTATTTTTATTATGCAGCAATTTTTATGTAGTTACTGCATATAACATTTATTATTCCTTCGAACACACATCTTCGTATGTCTGTTCGTGTTTCTGTGGTACCTCGTGCAGTCTGGGCTGAGATAGGTGATGTTTCTGTGCAGCTTTCCTGCTAAGGACCCC
>NW_019737391.1:1545393-1549634 GCF_002891405.2 Cryptotermes secundus
TCAGATAACCCAGACCGTTTGTCACTAATGCACCTTTTGAAGCATCAGAAACTGCTTTCGTGGCAGTCAAGTACGTATAAATCATTAACTTCTCCATTTCACGCTTTGCTTATCTTCGAGCCTTCCTTGTCTCCCTTCACTTTCGTGTTTCCTGATTCTGCAATTCTCATAACGACTATACGATTCTAATATGCTTGAATTTAATTTTCCAAGTAGTTACGAAAGACTATTCGTCTCCTCTCAACTTTCAATGTTTTGATTAAATGAGAGTGAATAGCATTTCACCCCATTACGCGGTTAGGGCTTCAAATGAATTCAGAACGTGATTAGAATAACGGCAATAGCTGGAAAGGAGACAGTGCTACGCGGATCTCAGTTTGGCTAACACGCAAGGATCAGTTACAAGTTATTACAACATTTCTTTGTGACAAAATGAAGTCTTGTTATTCATTTATCTAAAGAACAACGAGGCTCATATGTTTCTTAAGTCACAAAGGTACGAAGTTTGCAAATATTTATGTTCCATAATATGTAATTTGTTAATTCCATGCACCAAATCTTTCTTAAGAAGTTAGCAGTTATTCATTTAGTCAAAAAAAATTCATCCTGTTTATGGAACACGAAAGTTCAGTATGGTCTTCAGAGAAATCCGCCTCTTGTTTGCATCTTGAGCAGCACAACACGTCAGCACCGTCACATCTTGTTTAAGATCCATTTTAATTACAAATGATGAAACAATTCCGTCCAGTGTGACTGTTGAAGCTTTCACTACTTCACTTCTTAGCACCCTAACGTGTTTCGGCCCCTACAGACCATCATCGGAAAGAACATCAATACTTTTAGAAACTACTATTACATTGGATGTTTTATTTTTGAAATACAAATATATACAATATTTGTAATATACACTTTAGAGAAAATCCAAATTTCTTACAACTGCAGCAATTGTCCTTGATGCATTAAAGTTTTTTAAAAACTTTTTGTTACTTAAGCTAAAATTCTTTAACCGAATAGGTTCGTATCCCTTGACCTTTCGTTTTTCTTGACGGGGCCGAACTTGTGCAGCCTGTCTTTCTTGGGAAGGTAATTGTCTGTTGGGACCGAAACATGTTAGGGTGCTAAAAAGTGAAGTAGTAAAAGCTTCAACAGTCACACTGGACGGAATTGTTTTATCATTTGTAATATTGTTAGAGTGACGGACCAGAATGAAACAAATCAAATCCATTTTCATATTATCTACGACTCGGTCTTCACACTGCAGTAAAATACACATCGTAACAATTAATGTTCAATTCAATTTAAATTGAAATCGTACACATCCAAACCATTCACGAACCTTGTATCCTGTCTTATAATCATCATCATCATCATCATAATCATCATCATCATTGTCATATACGCTTTGCCGCCAGCTATTAGAAAATTATTTGATGTCTCGATGCTTATGTTACCATTGTTGTTAAACTATAGAGTATTCCTAATTTTTTCCTAAATATGAATGAATGAATATTCCTCACTTCTGTATTCATTTTTTGTATGTCTTGTAGAAAAGATGTCTTAAAGGCTTCTCCTATCCTGCCTATACTCGTTTTAGAATTTATCGTCAGAGGAGTTGGGCCCATATACCCACGTGGTGCCGAGATTAGGGAGGCGTGGAGCTGTATCTCCATTTCCCCATTCGTCTTCATAGTCTAGTACTTACGTACAGAAAAATATTTATTTTATCAACAACTCTTCTTTCTGTTCCCGAAAATTAAATTGCCACAAGCAGAGTGGCTGGTATTCTTGTTTCTAAGAGGTTTCTTTGTGACATTTATAAGGTAAATATAAAGTTGTCCCTATGCTTATTTAAGCATCACACCAAGAAATCTTATAAGGGGGTGTTAAGTACAGTTCTATCATTCTTAACTGGCACTTGATAAGGTTAGTGGTCGAAGTCTTCCCTCATAGCTTAGTCGCTGTAAAGAATGAATCTCCCTGGTTCTCTTGTGATACACGTGGAAAGCCGTATAGTATTGATAATAATTTTATGCTCTTAAGTCCTTAAATATTTTGCGGCGCAATACGGTGGCAATCATAAATTCATAGATCTGTAACGTAATTCCGTGCGGTGGCTTGTGAAATGGGAACAGATTTTATTACGCAGATGTGCGCCGACCCATGCACGCGTCACGACATTCTCATTCACACGGCGCCTGTAATGATACCAAAATCGCAATTTTCGCAACCGTGTATGTGATATGACTGCTAATTACTGCGTAGGCGACATGCAGACTTAGACGCAGGCGAAATATTCTCTCCAACGCTTACAGCGCGATGACAAATGTACGTATAACTGCAACATGCTTCAAATAAAAAAAAAAGAGAGACTGCATTATGTGCACTGAGTGTATTTATATGTTCGCCCTGATTCTCGGAATTGATAACAATTATTTTCCCAAACAACTTTAACCAGCTGCTTTCTGTAATGAAGGCACCGGGTTGATTCTGTGAGGTAATAACTGAATTTTTATTGTTGTTTAGAGTAACTTCATGATTCAAAGTTTAGGGGGAATAATAACATCCGTCTGCAAGGAGTGAGACATTTACTTTTTTAATGGAGCCGGGATACCTCAGTCGGTAATGCGGCAGGCTACGGTCTGGATAACAAAATTTATCTCTTCTCCACGTCTACACCGGCTCTGGGGCTCACCCAGCCTCCGATCCAATGGGTACCGAGAGCGATTTCCCGGGTTTAGAGAGGCCTTGCCATGAAGCTCACCACTTACCTCTATCTAGTGTCGAGATACGAGGGGGTACCCAAAAGAAACCGAACTTATTTTTTTTTAACTTATTTATTCAAATTTTATGCACAAACCTTCCATCCCCTTCAAAGTACTCTCCACTTACACTAATACACTTGTCTAGTCTTTTATTCCATTTTTCAAAACATTGTCTAAATTCATCTTTTGAGATGCTTGACAGCGCCTCCGTCGTTTTTTTCCTTTCATGTCTCTTTTCATTCGAGAAAATAAAAAAAAAGTCGCACGGGGCAAGGTCGGGTGAGTATGAAGGGTGAGGAACAGGGGTCATATCATTTTTGGTCAAGAATTGTCGTACAGACAGGGCTGTGTGAGCAGGGGCATTGTCAGGATGGAATAACCAGTCACCCGACTGCCACAAATCTGGCCGCTGAGCTCCAAGTCACTCCCGACAGCTCCACAATTTCTTCAATGGTCCGTCGTCGATCTTCCTTGATGATTTCACGAATTCTTTCAACATTTTCATGTGTTCGGGCCGTGGAAGAACGACCAGAACGAGGTTTGTCATCAATTGACATTTCACCATTTTTGAAACGGGAAAACCACCCAAACACTTGAGTTTCGTATAGAATGGTGGAGCCATGCCTCCACTCCTCGCATATGTCTTTATGGCGTAAGTGTTTAATTAATTAAGCACAAGGACAACTTTACGTTTTACCTTAATGGAGTCAGAATTAGTAAGAAGAAAAATAAACAAGTTCAGGCATATTATCATAGAAAATCACCAAAAAACGTTACATACCTGTCGATATGTACATGTGGTGTGGATCCCCATTTCGGTGATGGAACCCTGTAGATATACACTGCATTATCTATGTTTCGAAGATTTATTACTTTTAATTCGTTCCCACAAACAGGCGAATGCACTCTATAATTAAGAGGGCCATCATCGAAGAAGGAGATAGTAAGGATTTCCGAAACACCATTACCTTAGCTTGAACCTGTCTGGTGATTACCCACAAAGTAGGACCCTCATTATGACCCAATCTACATGAAAGCTGGAAATACAGCGTGTGTATGCGCGCGCTCCAAATGTGAGCAACAGGGAAGAAGATAGATAGATAGATAGATAGATAGATAGATAGATAAACAGTACTGAATCTCAACTTGGTAACAGTCACTATCAACTTATCACTTTCGATCAGAAATAGAAATTGACAATTTCCATGAAAACAAAGTTGTACAGTGAAGTTAATTTGGGTCAGGTTCTCTAAGTTTATCATACGAGATTTGATTTGCAGATGCTGTCATAGTAAGCTGTAGGCTAATGGAGGTAATGTAGGACAGATTTGTAAGTTTTGAGGTTTTCACGGCGATGACAATGAAGAAAGTTGTCTTCTGGGTTTAGGCACCGTGTATTCTTCGTTTTGGCCGACGTTTCGGAGGAACGTAGCGCCTCCATCTTCAGAGCAGTTGAATAGCTGCGGAGAGCAGTAGCTG
>NW_019737391.1:1550553-1605847 GCF_002891405.2 Cryptotermes secundus
CCCCCCCCTACTTAGTTAACATCATATGGTCTTTATCGCTCTCAACAATCTCGACAGACGTGAAACATCCTTTCCCTCAAGAGAATCCTACTAGCCACACCAGTTCTTCGTCATGTCATTGACGTCAATAGCCTGTCCTCAACCTACCGGTTTTTCTTGACTACCGCACTTCCTAGTGCTATTGACCTCAAGTTTCCTGTACTCACTGGCCGTTCCCCCTCTCCCTTAGTCACACACCATATATGGCCTTAATCGCTCTCCACTGCTCCCATTGGTCCGTTCTCCCTAACCACCCCCCCTGCCTACTTCGTATATAAACAGCACCTTCCACATCCCATCACCACAGCTACTGCTCTCCGCGGCTATTCAACTGCTCTGAAGATGGAGGCGCTACGTTCCTCCGAAACGTCGGCCAAAACGAAGAATACACGGTGCCTAAACCCAGAAGACAACTTTCTTCATAGGACAGATTTGTCTCCGAGGTAGACTCTCTGACGGATTTCCGCAGTTCAAAGAGCGGAAAAGACTACTCGACAATCAGGGCGGCCGACACACTTCCTTGTTCTCAAGGGACCGGAGCATTGCTCTACCGTCCGTGTTTGAGACTTGGCAAGGAATGCTAACAATACAAAAAGTTTGTCTGTCTCTCTGGTCAGGATGTTGATATTTATCCTTAGTTACGGAGGCAGGCAATTGTTGATTCTACTCGGTCCTATACTGATACTGCGGGATTTATACTTTTGGGCAGTTGAAGGTAACTTCACTATTCAGGAGTAAAACTTAGCATTCCCTACACACTACCAAACGTGCCTAAACAGGAAACAAGTAACTGGACTGAGTGTTTAAGGTAAACTTTCCAAAAATTTCTTATTGCGGTGCCTTAAAGATTTAATGTTATTATTTTATTTTAATATTATATTATGTTTCTCTAAGAATTTCAAATTATGTAACAATGCAGCTATCACAAAACTTTGTGTTATACAAGATACAGTCAATTTTATGGCATACTTTAGTTATGTCCATCATCAGGTACAAATTACAATAAATTAATTTTATATATTTATTTATTTCAGCAATTAATTTTCATATTCTTGTAGTTCGCAAGACGGATCCGAACTATAACACATATATAAATATAATAAGTGCTGCTAAGAGCTGGACTGTTGTGAACACGGTAATGAACCTCTGGATTCCATAAAATGTTGGGAAATTCTTGAGGAGCTGAGCGACTGGCTGCTTCGATGCAGTCAGTGACTTATATACTGAATTGTATTATATGTACAATTATAGTATTATTTGTACCTGTATAATCTATGTGTAATTTATACCAATGATCATGTGACCGAAACGTGGTGAAACTGATTGATTCTTACAGAGATAAAATTTATATTACGGCTGTAAGCGATTTTCGGGGGGCTATTTAACGCCTTTGTCAGTATCTAGATAATAACTAACTAACTAACTAACTAACTAACATCATGGAGCTGAGCCGTACTTGTCAAGCCACCAGTCGCTCAGCTACTCAATAATTTCCCCAAATTTTATGCAAACCAGAGGTTCATTTCCTTGTCCACAAAGCCCACCATTGGTCCATATCATGAACCAGATAAATCTAGTTCATGATATATTGTTCTATTTAAGATCAATTTTAATATTATCCAACCACCTGGTCTTCATAGTGGTCTCTTTCTTTCTGGCTTTCCCACCAATTTCGTATATGTCTCTTCTCCCCCATGCGTGCTATATTCCCTACCAATTTCATCCTCCTTGTCTTCAGCATTGTAGCTAGATTATATAGCGTCAAATTGTAGAATTATTATTATTATTATTTGAGAGGGAGCAGTCACACAGTAATCGAGGTACAGCAATTTCGTGAGAGAAACTGAAGAAAAATTCGAAGAATTTCAGTCAGGAAAATCAGTGTCCCGGCGGAGATTGGAAAAGTTCACTTCCTGAGTAGGAGTTTAGAGCATTACCACTATGCTCCATTCGGCAACTGTACGGTGGCACCATTTACAATTCCCTGTTCCAATTCTGTATCTCTGTTGTGTCCTACATCGACAGCGCCAGGAAGTCATGTGCCCCTTCACCCCCTTCCATGAAGCCAGGTCTCCTTTGCTGTAAAGCCTGGGTCCCCTGTGTGTTCTTCCTCTGTCACTTCTTGCTCTGTAGTTACTGTCGTTACAAACCTTTCGCCGCGGAATATTTTCAAAACTTTTACAATTATTTTATAATTACCTCGCTGAATGTCCTATTGCAGGCTCCTTCTACAGTCCTGCTGTTCTATCTTAAAGCTCATAGATTAAATATGTTGCGCTGACCACGCGACACGCTCTAGCCGCTAAATTTTGCACTAACTTCGCCGACAAGCGGCGGTAGATCGGTCGGTATAATTCGCTTGCGGACTAAAAACCACTGAGTTTGTTTTGTTTAATATTTCTCGAATGTTTAGATGGATTGAGGTTTGTTTCACCATTAATTCGTCGAATAAATATTTTGATGGCCTGAAATGGTGTTTACAGAAAACGTCCTTTCATTCGTGTTTAGTAAGAAAACAGATATATATAATAAGTTGTCTGCTCTTACAACTGCTCGTTTACTCTGTATATTGGAGAATATCACTAAACCTGCAACAGATATTTAAACATACCAACCGGACTGCCTAATCATAGCTGTACCTTGACAATGTAATTGAATTTCTTTGCTGTATTTAGTTGTATTCGTATATTTATGTTTCCATATTTCAGATGCAATCTCTAGGTATTTGCCGGTCACGGTATTCGAACAGTCTGAGGCATGTACTGTCTTCGCCCTCTCGGAAGCAGGGATCGTGGGTTCGAATTCCACACACGGCATGGATGTTTGATGTGTGTATGCGTGTATTCTCTGTTTGTGTGTCCTGTGTTTAGTGGCACCATTTAAAAATAGACCTCATGAAATAAATATTCATAGATGAGAGGATTTTTTTTTAATTCGCTTAGTGGGGGGTGGAGCCTAACTGGATCCACTCGGCACAGCGGCCACTGATTGGCCTATTGTAGCCTGACCCGGGTGATTATAATGATGGAGAATTTGGTGGAATGAAGATTGAATGAATATTGGCAGGAGAAACCGAAGTACTCGGAGCAAACCCGCTCCAGCTTCACTTTGCCCACCACAAATCCAACTTGACCAGACCCGGAATCGAACCCGGGCTGCCGCGGTGGGAAGGCAGCGACTAACCGCTTGAGCTATGGCGCGGCAAAAATGACAGGATGATAATGTGGAAATGTGGACCGTATTCATCTAGCTCAGTATATAATTTGTTGGCCGGTTCTCTTGAGCATTCTAATGAAGCACAAAAGGCAAGGCGCTTCTAGATTAAGTGGATAGTTGCGTCATTGCCTCATACAAACATGACTGTTCAGTGAAGCTCGGCTGCAGAAGAGATCTCATGCTGATGAAACCTCAAGAGAAATTGTAAGAATGTTTCTTGTAACGAACAGGATATTAGAAGAGAGATTTTCTGGCATTGTTATTCCTGATATCCATTGTAGTGCGCTCCAGGAAGAAATAAGAAAATATATAGAATTTTAGGTTATTACTGAATAATGTAGCGTATCATATATTTACACAGTTCTTTCATAGACATCCATGAACATAATTTTGATATCGACCTCGAAATATATGTCTTATGAAGAAATATTTGTTAAATATCACAGTTTCTTTCAGTCTAATCAATAACTTTATGTGGCTGAGACATTTATATATTTAACCTTGTTCGTTTATAACACTGTTTTGTTTAAGGAATAATTATCTTTAAATAAAATAATTAATTTTCATCAAAATATTTTCTTTCGTAAAGTAAATCTATCACTTCAAGAGGCCGTGGAGGTCCATAGGGTTTTGCGACACCGAGGCTCCCACGTTTTCTAGACAATCGGCTCACAGATAGCGATAAGGTTGTCAGCCTTACACGCCGGCCACCTTTTACCCCACAGGAAGATTCCTGATACTCATTTCTGTTAGAGGAAGCTGTGTATCACGTTAAAATTTTCATTTCTTCCTGTTTTTCCAGTTTTCATCCTGAACGTCTCTGGCTTCTATTGCCCATCCCTCGCCATGTCTGCCACTTTTTAACGTTTGTGTAGGGTTCTATTTCCGCAGTTTACATAGATGTCATGTTTTAGACGAATATGGTCGCACAGCTGTTTTCAAAGATCATTTAACTACGGTTTCGGTTTCAGGACTAAATTCCGTTGGATGATAAAATGACTTTTGAACTGGAAACGATATTGAAAGAAGTGGCCGTGGCCAATCGAGGTATTTTTACTGCTGCTGTATAACAATATTGAAAGTCACACAAAGACGTCATACTGTAGAGGCTGTCTAAAGCCTCTCAACCTATGGGTCAATTCCGTGTTTCCTCCCTTCCTTTCCAACTAATATTTTGTTTCCTCAGTTAAAGAGAAAGTCTTACTTTTTGCTTTTGTCCTAATTTTACTCCCTTATTTCCCTTTCTTCTCTACCTCTGGTTCAGTGTCCACACTTGATCCCCAAATTCACAGACAGCTAATTCTCTTGAATTTTCTAGCTCGACTGCTTGACTGTAATAACGCCTTGAGTTGCTGCAGCAGTGCACGACGGAAGAGAATCAAGAGACAAGAGCATGAGCATAGAAATTATTTTCCAAATGAATAAGAAAGAGAGGAAATGAGAAAGAGATTTATAAAACGGAAGAGAAAAAGTGACAATGTTGAGCATGGCAGAAAGGCAGGGCTCTTCGTTCCACTCGTCTTAACTCATTAACCGTATTTTCTCCTCAAAATAAAAACCTGATACAGTGAATTAAGTTAGTGGAGTAAATGATAGTAAGAGAGTCTGTGCTTTGCAGGGGGAGACACTTGTTTGCTCAGTCTGACGCCCGGTTTGCTTCTACCTGGATGAAATCTCGCTCCGTTTCAGCTTCGTAAACAATTCGAATTAAGCAAATAGAAGCGTAAGCTAGACATTTTAATGGAATAGTTTCGTCTATAAGGGGACTCCTAAAGCACCAGGAAGTCTAACAGATTAGCCATTTCTAAATAAGTAAAGACAGGATACAAAGATAGAAATCCTATATATTTTTGCGTATTTTCATGGAACATTACATCACTTAGTATCGTCATATTTTACTGCAAGATGAATTTAACACAGACATTCGACAAAACTCAGAATAATGAAAGGTGAGGTAATTTTTTTTAATGCTAGTGGGGTGGGACTAAGTCCCTTATACTGCGGCCACTTCTGGCCTATTGTACCAGACCCAGGTAATAGGTGAGGGTGATTGTGGAGCAATTGGTGGAATGAAGATTGGCAGGGGAAACCGAAGTACTTGAAGGAAACCTGCCCCAGCGCCACTTTTCCACAACAAATCCCACTTTACCAGACACGGGATCGAACCCGGACCGCCGCGATGGAATGCCAGCGACTAACCGCTTGAGCTATGGCTCGGCCCGAAAAGTGGGGTAAATAAAAGGTACATTTACGTACCTGATTATGACCGAATTGTGGCCGAAACATAGAGCATAGCTCTATTTGTAATAAATAATAAAATGTACATTAATATCTATTGTATCCATTCAAGATATTTTCATACAACTCTTTGAGTTTTGTTGATGGTTATGATTAAAAAAAGAATTTAATACGTAAAAGGTTATTGGCCTATTAAATAACGCAGTATCTACCTCAGAAATTAATTTATATGAAGTGCTATTATAACAATCTGACCGTGAATAGTGAAATGGAGAAGTGTCAGAGAAATCAGACGCGCCCTGAGGGCGATGACAAACTTAATAAGAATTCATCGGCCGAATTCAAATTGGGTACATAGACACTAATAATAATACCGCTTAGCTATATTGCTCGGTTCCATTATCTGAACTTGCGGCAGTATAGAAATACTTTTGCAAAATAACCACGATCACTAAGCTCACTGAACGAAGCTGTATTACAAATGATAAGTAACAGTTAATTATATATTTGATGACTTCAAAACATATTACTGAGCTTTTATCAAATCTTCGAACTGCCGTTGACTTGTGCAGGATGTCATCTTTTTCGTCACTCTCTGACGCCATACTTGTCGTTGGTAACTCATTCGTTTAGTAAATCACATATCCTTCATGAAATTAACCTGGCAAATAATTGTTTATGTTAGGTCAATTTCACGTCCTCCCAGATCACCTGACTTAACATTTCAAATTTTCTGGTTATGAAATTTTATTAAAATCGCTGTCTGTATTGCGTCTGCGTCTGACAATACGGCAACGCTTAATGCATAAGCAAGTTGAAGGGGACATACGTGAGAGAACTGATACAGAATTGCATTAGTCTTCGGAGGTCGCCAGTGACACGACAAAGACGCACGTAGAGGAGTTATGAAATCAGGTTTAGGATGTAGTATCATGTGAAACAAGAGAAACAAAATCAAACTCCGTGATTTTAGTCCGCAAGCGAACTATACCGACCGACCGAGCGACCGCCGCTTGTCGGCGAAGTTAGTACCAAAATTACGAATAGAGGGTGTCGCGTGGTCGGCGCAACGGATCCCCACGGACGTTAATTTCGGTTTTCTAGACCGGAGCCTCTATTTCCTTGAAATAGCTCCTCAATTATCCTCACGAGGCTGGGTGGACCTCTTTCCAGACCCACTACTTCTCAGAAAAAAATCTGGGAAGGCCGGGAATCGAACCCAGGACCTCTGGATCTGTAGCCAAGAACTCTTACCACTAGACCACAGCAGCGGTCGAGACACTTCACATTTGTTGCCTTGTTAAATAGACTTATAACTGAACTGAATTGACAGGCGTGAGGTCTGTAAAGCTATTGTGTTTGTGCAGGTATCTTGGGCCCGTCGCAGGGACAACGAGCTGCATCTCATCACGTACGGTCTGCACACATACTCGAGTGACTCCCGTTACTCGCTCAACTACCAGCATCCCAATGACTGGCGTCTCCATATTCAGTTCGCCAACGAACGTGATGAAGGAAACTATGAGTGTCAAGTGTCCTCCCACCCGCCGCTCGTCTTCTACGTCCTCCTCAGCGTCGTCGGTGAGTACCTCACTCCTTCGGTATTTAGGTCACGACGCTAGGTGTCACTGCTTCTATGTTGTACCGCCTGTCATGATCCAACCTTGTCTCACAGTTAAATAATTTGACTCATAAACTGTGCACCAACTGGGAGCACTAGTTTTTTATTATTTATTTGTTTAATCAGCACTCAGCATATACATTCTATAAGCTAATGTTGTGGATGTTTAGATGACTTGATGAGGAGTCGTCCAGAGGCGAATTCTCAGTAATTCAAATCAGGTCAATTGGCCAGTTTCGTTTGAGTCGTCTGTTGCCCTCTCTTGTCGATAGCGTCTTTAGGAGTGGGTTTTTATGAGTTATGATTTTGTTGTGATGTCTGTTGCTTTTTTGTTGGATGACGTCTTGTACAGAAGATATACCGAGATCGGTGTGGAGAGTTGCGTTGGAGACGTACCGTGGTGCGTCGACTGTCATTCGTGGGATCTTAGATTGGCTTCTTTGGATTATTGCTATATTAGATTTGCTGGCGCAGTCCAATAATTCCAGGCCATATGTCCAAATAGGTATGATTATAGTCTTACAGATCAGAATTTTATTTTCAATTGTTAACTTTGATATTTTGTCTATTAGCCAGTTTAACTGTTTAATGGTTAAGTCTACTTGCTTTCGTTTCTTGACTACATGCTGCTTCCATGTTAATTTGCTGTCTATAGTCATACCTAGGTATTTTATTTCTGCTTTGGGTGGTATTTGGATATCACTGATGTATATGTCAGGTGTCGGCTTTGGGAACACTATCGAGATAATATTCGCTGGATGACGTGGTTATGTACTTTGTAAAGTTTTGCATAAAAAAGCTGTCAGGATTCAGTTTGTTTTATTAACATGCCTGGAAAATGAATACATGAAAATCTGTTCACACTTTCCCTAAAATTATTAGTAGAACTGGTAAAAGGTAAAGTTGTACCTGTACTTAACTAATTAAGCTGGACCGCGCCATAGCTCAAGCGGTTAGTCTCTGGCTTCCAACCGCGGCGGCCCGGGTTCGATCCCGGGTCTGGTGAAGTGGGATTTGTGGTGGACAAAGTGGCGCTGGGGCAGGTTTTCCCCGAGTACTTCGGTTTCCCCTGCCAATCTTCATTCCACCAATTGTTCCACAATCACCCTCACCTATCATCTGGAGCTGGTACAATAGGCTAGAAGTGGCCTCAGTGCAAGGGACTTAGTCCCACCCCACTAGCAATAAAAAAATAAAAAATTAATTAAGCACTACTCCATGAATACGTATGTGGGAGTGGATGTATATATCCACATTTTCTTGACCTCGTCACTAGTTGGAGGTGAGTGGTCAGCTTCACGCCCCGGTCGCTTTACTCCCGGAAGAGAGCCCCCTGTACTCATTGTATAAGAGGTTAAGTGTACCTCAGAGTCGGTCTGGACGACATGGAGAAGTGAACCTACTGGGAGTTATACTCCGACCTCTTGGTCATAAAGCTCGTAGCCAGTCGCTATACATTTAGAAGAACTGGACCTTTTGGAGAATAAATACAGTAGAACCATGTTAAGTTCCTGGGGATGCCAGCGTATATCGAAAC
Source organism: Cryptotermes secundus (assembly GCF_002891405.2). Taxonomy (NCBI): domain Eukaryota; kingdom Metazoa; phylum Arthropoda; class Insecta; order Blattodea; family Kalotermitidae; genus Cryptotermes; species Cryptotermes secundus. The sequence goes on from NW_019737391.1 coordinate 1,559,205, forward strand.
AGCGTAAATGAAAGCCGAATCATCACGTATTTAAATGGGATGCGTTCCATGTATACAAAACTTGAGACTCGTTTTCGATATTGCGATGGACTAAGGACTGGATGGCAAAGGATTCGGATTTCGAGTCCCGGTATGGTCAAGATTTTCTTTTTTTTTATGTCGTTCAGACCGGTTCTGGGGCCCACCCAAACCTCTATCAAATGGGTACCGGGGATGGGGCTCTTTCCCGGAGGTAAAGCGGTACAGTGGCCGGGGCGTGAAGCTGACCACTCACCTCTAACTAGTGCCGAGGTCGAGAAAGCATGGTTCCATACAACCACTCCCACATACGCCTTCATGACGTAGTTCTTAATTTGGTTAAGCACAAGGAGAACTTTACCTTTTCCTATATTGTATTGTATTGTATTGGAGAGGGTGGGTTTCCCCATTCACTTAGACCAACTGTTGGTCCATTGTGCGTCCCCCTATGATATTCTACCAGTCTCTATTCCCTACCGGTACTGGTGAGTGCCATCAGTCCCGACTCTGCCAGCGAGTTCGGCCTCTACTGGCTCAGCGGTATCTCGATGCTTCCCCCCTCTACCAGAGGCGTTAGAGACTACTGTTGGGCGGGAAATGTCCTGAATTTGGCTCAGTGGTCCCCTTGGGACATGAGGTTCTTTTACGTGCCGTAAAACTACGACACGGGACCCACGGCTTAAAGTCCCTCCCGGAGGACTTGTTCCCTGAATTTTTCCGCCCTAAAAAATTCCTATTTTTATTTTACCTATATTAGTCTGTGAATGATATTTAGCCCCGCGAAAGCTTGCCCAGGTTAATAGATGTGTCACTGTCTGTGTGTGACAGCCCAGGATAGGGCTTCTGCAGCTATTGGTTTAGTGATTAGATTTCTTGTGCAGTTGTACAATTGAGTTTGAAGTGCAGTTATTTTCCCCTCCATCCCTCACACCAATGCCTCGCCCCGTTTCCGGAACTATTTCCGATAAATGGGAAACTGTTTTGTCGGAGACAGTGCGTTAGAGGTAACTCAGTCGTCGATTCAGATAACTCGTGTGCATTAGCACTGAATTCTGTTTTGTGTTAAGATTGAAAGCTTTAGTTTTGATTTACCTTTAACTGTATCTGTGTTTACAATTATAACTTATTCCATTATGGCAAGCTGGAGTCGACAGCTGCAAGTGGAGTTCATATCTTCAGTGACTCACAGGCCTCCTGCGTTTCATGGTATAACCAATCGTCCTGGTTCCAGCTTCAAATATTTCCATCTTCTCCAGTAACATTTTCCGTCTCGGCGTCCTGCCTCTCCCACTACTCCTCCTCCTCCTCCTCCTTCTTCTTCTTCTTCTTCTTCTTCTGTTGCTCCCACTTGAAACATAGGGCATCCGTATAACATTTCGTTTCACTTCAGTTTCTTAATCTAAGGAAGTTGGTAGGACTCCTTGGACGGGGGATCAGCCCGTCGCAAGGCCGCCACCTAACACATTTTTTTTTCTGTGGCGCTACAGCCCCAATTTGGGCCTAGGCCTACCTCCATGAACTTCTCCGTTCACTTCGGTTTTTCTAGATCTTACACATTCGGTAGGACTCCTTGGGCGGGTGATCAGCTCGTCGCAAGGCCTCTACCTGTACACAAACACAGAAAAACGCACACAAACATCCATGCCCTAAGTGAGATTCGAACCCACGATCCCGGCTTCCGAGCGAGCGAAGACCGCTCGGCTACCGTGACCGGCATACCTAACACATACACAGACTAAACACAAACAGACACCCGTGCCTCGTGTGAGATCCGAACCCACGATCCCAATGTTCGAGCAGGCGAAGACTGTTCATGCCTTAGACCGCGCGGCTACTGTCATCGTCGCCCTGTTTCGATGACCTTTCATCAAACCAATCAGTGGAATGTAAAACGGACAAATAAAATTGAATAAGCCATATCTATAAAATCACAAAACAAAACATAATACTTAGTCAGTAGAACGACGGGCTAGGGCTTGGACGGCAGTTGTTCGAATCGAGGCAGGGCAAAGTTTTTCTCTTCTCCGCAACGTACATCCCAAATCTGGGCCCCAAAAAGCCTATTTTCGAATTTATAAGGAGGTTATTTCCGCGGGGGTAAAGTGACCGGTGCATGAAACTCACCACTCATCTTCATCTAGTGCAGAGGTGACGAATGGTGGAGCTGTACCTCGACCCCCCCATACGTCTTCATGGTATAGTGTTTAATTAATTAAGCACAGAGAAAACTTTACCAATTTTACACTGATATTTGTAAGTAACAATTTATTTCATTATTTTGCCTTATATTGTCTGTGTAAAGGTACTTAAATATGAAATTCTATAAATTTTACAGAAATTTTTACAAGGAATCAGACGAGTTCTTTAGTCAGATCCTTTTCTTGTCTCGCCTTTGATCTTCGTGGCCAGTAGTATTCTGCTCGTTCTCCTCTTAGCTGAGTTCAGTGCCAATGAAATGAAGCCCAAATGAGTTTTCTTGCCAATGATTTTGTGACAGCACACTGACAACATGTTATCACGATTTTAGTGTTACTATAGACGGGGGTTTGGATTGGTACTCGGATTTATTGAACACTCAGTGAACGTAACTACGACGATCTCAAGGACTTACGCATTCCAAATATCGCTATAATTAATCTCTTCAGTCTTCCCTTTTCGTTACTCAATAGCGGCTTCCAACGGCAGGTGTCCCCCTTACTCTGGGTTCCCGACATGTTTGCGGCCTCAGCTACAGCAACTCTCGACTAACAGAATGACTGATTCGCTTACCAACCAACTACTCTTCACTTCATTCAACTGACTTCACAGAGTCAGAGTCAGAATTATTTTACGACTAATAGTTTACCTCCAATCAGGCACAAAGCCCCTCGAAACCCACGGCCAGGGATTTCTTTTCAACTGAACCCTTGCTCTTACAGTCCTTACGTAACATCCTCTCTGAGGAGTAGATGGGCCTTTCTCTTATGAATACACTCGACCTTTCATCAAGTGTATATTTCGCACATACAGCTTGTTACTGAAAGTTCTTCCTCTGGCACTTATGTAGAAGTCCCCTGTTAGCCCAGGCTTTGCAAGCAGATCCTTCCTATCTTATGCTACAACGGCAGCTTAGTCACTTGAACGGTCGTAAGCTTGACCACCGCCAGGATTACGCCTTTTTTATTTTCTACGTCTGGCTTCAGCTTGCCCTATACCGCGAACATGTTCATTCTTATGATTTTATACGACTTCTGCTTGTTGCCTGCAAAATTTTGTTGTAAGGTTGAAAGCTGTGTGAAAATCGCGGACCGATGTGCACCTTGGAAAATTTCCAATGGAGCTAAAACCCTTGTTTTGTTGTTAGGTGTTGCTGTTTCCGATTGTTGCCGTACAAACATGCTTGTTTGTGAGTCCGCTACTCTTATTCTTCTTATTATTATTGCTAATGGGGTGGGACTAAGTCCCTTGTACTGCGGCCACATCTGGTCTCTTGTACCAGCCCCAGATGATAGGTGAGGGTGATTGTGGAGCAATTGGTGGAATGAAGATTGGCAGGGGAAACCGAATTACTCGCAGAAAACCTGCCCCGGTGCCGCTTTGTCCACCACAAATCCCACTTGACCAGACCCGGGATCGAACCCGGGCCGCCGCGGGGGAAGTCAGCGACTAACCGCTTGAGCTATGTCGCGGCCTCACGAGTCCGTTACTCAGTAACGGCTGTTGTATAGATGCTCCTTTCGCGGTCGTTACCTAGCAACAGTTCTACATGCCACAGTATGAATATACGAGTAAAATAATTAATATTTTATTATTACTATTGCATCGTCTCTCGGATTTATATTCATGAATATTTGTAGAAATCTTTGAATTGGTATCTTAACCGAATACAGAAATTTGTATGTTACAGAAGGGATCTGCCACGTAGGCTATTTCCATTTTTTACGGAGAAAAATTGTTTTATCCCAGGGAAATTCCTAGAACTGCTAATAAATCTATCCTCATTCTGTTACATGTATTGCAGTGCTTCATTCATTCCTTGTATAAGCCGTGCTGTGCCCTCTTTTCTTCCAAATTCATATGCAATTCACAAGAATATGGTTTCTTTCATATTTGCACATTATGTCGACTGTATTTGTCCCAGTCTTTCTCGTTGTTCCTTCCACGCTGAATCGAGGAAACTCTTCGGCGTGCTTCCAATGTAAACAAGGTTCATATTCCTAGAAATAGAACAAAGTTCATTGATTTACGTATTGTGGATAGTCACATTACGGTATAGGGTCCAGGACAATAAGCAAATGAAATTTCCAATTTTTCTTACACTTCTTAAGTAGCATTCATTTCAAACGCTATGGTTCAGCACCCAACGTTAAAGTGGGACAGTATTTAAATATTTTGTTCGCAGCATATTAAGCAGGTTATATTATTAGGCGTTCTTTACAAAGTAAAGACTTGAGCTCCTTATGTACAGACTATGTGTGTCCTTCGGTCTGTTCTTCTACCTGTGACTTACTGTCAGCTTAAAAATCGTTGAACCGATGTTTAATTTAACATTAGAAACCTTTCATTAAAATGTGTGAGTTAATTTCGTTCTTCAGTCATATAGCCTTTTCATATGATATTGTCACGATTTAGGGGTGTGACTATTAGACGGGGTTTTGATTGGATGATTGGATTTATTGTCACCTTATACACACCACTCGGTACTACAGGCAATTACAGCGCTACCACTGATTTCCACACTTTACAGTTCATTGATGTAAACACAAGTGTATTCAGTATATTACTATCAAACTCTCCGTTTCCTGGCAACGGATTTTAACATAGGAACTATAACAGTCTCACTGAGTTATGCATTCAAAATATCGCGTGGCCGTTGCATAGAAACAGTTGTACTTCTATTGTTGCGTATGTTTTCATTTCCCATCGAACCTCTTTACCCAGTCGTTGCCTAGCAATGAACGTCTACTCTAGCTCCGCTATTCCGGCTTTCAGGCGTCATGTCACAATACCATAACCCTTTGTTTAAATTTCAGTGAAATTCGATTTGAGACGACTTTGCATAACGTAAGTTCCTCAATTTTGATTTTTAGCTATTCTGCTCTCAAAAAGCCTGCTTCATATAAGGCCTTCTCATATTCCCATAAATATTTTCGCATATTTTATTGTAATTTAACACTCTGCAGTATTGTGCTGCTGATATATGAATTAAGCTCTTTTTATCTAATACATATTTCCTTTTGCTGAAATGTCGTGTTTAAACAGACAAACTTAATAAACTGCAGATAGCACTGATGGAAATTCTCTGTTCTGCAGTATGGAGTACAATCCCGTTACAACTTCTTGAGAGAGTTCCCTTTTGGCACAAAGAAGACCAGTATTTACATTGGAATCCGGAGACTTGGCAAAGATTAAGAACACATTTATGAATTTATCTGTGAAGGCAAGGAAGGAGCACAAAAATGAATTCAGTTAACTTGCAATGAGACAAGATGAACTCGGGGTACGAAGAATATGGTTTCATAAAGAATTTTACAGCCGGTCACGGTAGCCGAGCGGTCTAAGGCATGTACTGTCTTCACTCGCTTGGAAAGCGGGATTGTGGGTTCGAATCCCACTCAGGGAATGGATGTTTAGTTTGTGTGTGTGCCTTTTTTCTGTGTTTGTGTACAGGTACAGGCCTTGCGACGAGCTGATCACCCGCCCAAGGAGTCCTACCGAATGTGTAAGATCTAGAAAAACCGAAGTGAACGGAGAAGTTCATGGAGGTAGGCCTATGCCCACTGGGGCTATAGTGCCAAGGGAAAAAGAAAGAATTTTACTGTCATGGTGAAAGTCTTTATTAAGTAGGGGTATGACTGGGCCCTAGCTGATGTTAATACAGAGATGCTATTTGAATGATAGTCTATTTTCGAAAAGGTCATAGATAAAATCATGAAACAACTTCAAAACAGCAAGGGAACTAATGATGTTTATGTAGAGATAAACGAAATGTGCTTAATTTCTTACTCGGGAAATGTCAATCCATTTCTCTCTTGTACGGTGAAGCTCACCAACCGATGTCTGCTGTGTCCTCCTAACTTCGCTCTCGAGGGGACTGTGGCATCGCACGTGGTACACCTGACCCTTTCCGCATTTCCCGATAGGTAGGGGTCGCAAGGTCGAGGGAACTAAGACTATTACTTTAGATAATCGTAATATATTTGGAAGTAGATTTGTCGCTAACAAGTTTAATGAATAAGTGATTTCTCCTCCCAAATCTTATTGTTAAAAAATATTTAAATTTGAGAAAGGACTCAGAAGGCGATGTCATAGTTAGTATTGTCACGTGTAGGGAGGTTTGTGTGACGGGTTTTGGATTGAATGATTGAATTTATTAACCGCTTTACCACACACTCATCTCGTAACTACAATTAATTATAGTGCTATCGCTGTTCTACACACTTTACAGTTTACCGTTACACACGCATGTATTAGGATTCTCAGTCTTCACTAGTCGTATCCTGGTAACGGATTTATAACAGTATCACTGTCACTGCAGCACAAATAAAATCTTCTTTGCAGAGTCTAATTTCTTGCCATTTTTTCTCAGTCACCTTCGATTGCCGACGCTCTCATTTCCCTGCTGCAACTACCAACTCCGGAAGTCTACTCAATACCATTGACAAAAACAGCCAACCATCTCATTTCTAACACTAGTCAGGGTCAGAGTTACTTTGCGACTGGCAGTTTATCGCCAGTCAGTTCGCCTTTGAGGGAAGCCCCTTGAGACTCAGGACCAGAATTTCTGTTTTCAATTGAACGTTTGTGGTCATGGTCTTTATGTAACGTACTCTCTGATGACAGGATGACCCTGTCGTTTACAATTGCTGCTGGTCCTCGCCAGCGCAGTCATTCTCGGGTCCGATTCCTGTGGGTCTCCTGACCACATTTTACTGTACCAGTTTCGAGACCCCCCCCCCCCAGTAAGGAGGCTCAAGTTCCCGTATTTATATCCCCCAGGAACAGGGTGGCCTAGTTACACCTCCAGGCACTGGTTTCCCTTTTCTTTGCCTCGTACGACTCGCAGGGCTACGGTGGGGGTATTCGACCCCGCCTCCACGTTATTGAGCTTAGGGGCGGACCAACGGAAAACATTTCCTAACAATTCATCTATTTCTATAGAGGTGTGTTTACGTCTGTAATGCATAGAAACAGAAGTTATTCTATTGTTGCTTGCGCATTTGTTGCCACGGGAATGCGTGTACCGAGCTGTTGCCTAGAATTAGATATCCTCTGATGTCACTATTCCGGCTTTCGGGCCTAATGTCACAGTATGTTTCATAACATAACTCTTCCGAAACCAGAGTTATATTATGCAGCACTTCAATTTTTACAACAATGGTTTCTGTCTGCATAGCCTGTTTTCATATTGAGAGGCTCTGTAATTTTAAGTCAGAGCTTATTTATACGTAACGTATGATTCTCAGAATAAAAAGAGAGCGTCCCCTCAAAGAGCATTAACCTGTTGGTTTTTCTAATGGCGACGCCTTGTCTTTTGTGTACTGCAAGAACTGAACCCTTGAATATTATTTAACAGAACTTCAGACTTCAAAGGTTTAAAATTAGTAAGATGAAAATCTCTTCTTCAGTTTGGTTATTATTTTAGAATATGAATAATTACTGAACAAGAGAAGTGATCTTAAAACTTAAAAATTAGAATTTCTACAAATAAATCTCTTTCTTTGTTTCTTGATGAGACTTTCATCTTGTTATTCTGCACGGTTTTATTAGCATAATTGAAAGCAAACTCGATGAAGCAGCAAAGTCCATTTGTAAAGGCCACTCTTTCACTTGGAATGCATCTTGTGGCCACTTATTACCGGGAAGGCTGTGCTGTGTACACCGCAACGCAGCAAAAGGGCTCCCTGATTTCTGTCTGTTGTACCATCACGTCGCCATGGTCGCCATGTACGCAGCGGCTTTGTTTATCATGCATCGTGAGCACACTGACACAGAGGCGAGGGCTTGATGGCATCAGCCAGTGACGTAACGACTTCAGTTGGGCAAACGTGAGCTTAAGTTTATTTCACGTCTCTTAGATGTGAAAGGAGGCCTGGTACAAAATGGTAAATGCAATGGAACTGAAGACTGTGGCTCATGCGATACTTGGACTAATTCTCCGCCAGATTTCTTGTAGGTAAACAGAGCAACATATTTCTTACCATAACTCATACACACGCATTCTCATACACATTTGTCAGATTAATATTTTCTTTCTTTCATTTCTTTGCATTGGTGCTAATGCACTTCGTTTTGTTGGTTATGTTTGTAGCACAAATTTATACCTCCTTTTCTACCCCAGTTCCACGCACGCGCGTGATTTATGGCAATTTTAATTGCAAATTTTTTTTTATCTCCCGCCGAATTAGCCTGGTCTCCTGTGCTTAAATAGCGGTATGAATCTGACAAAGGCTGTACAGTGATTGAGATTAGCTTTTTCTAAGTGACCTAACTGAGCAGATGTCTTCTCCTCCCTTCCTCTGAGGACGAAAACAGATCCAGTTTTCAAAACATCGTGTTTTATATTCTCTAGAACACCGGACGATTGAAAGGGTCTAAAAATTCAATAATTCTGTGTGTTATACACCATTGTCAACACCCTTAAATTCTACTAACATCTCTACTTGAATATCATTATTTCACATCGCAGTCGTGTCCTTAGAAACTCTGTTTCGTCCTACGGAGTTCATGAGTTCAAATCTGGACTCGGAGGCCGTCAATATGACCGAGGTTTGTTTGTGAATTTTCTCAGTTCCTTCAAGCAAATTTCCTAAATAGAAATTTAAGTAGGACACAAATGCTTTCTTACACATCATTTTCTCACATGATTCCTTCTGTAAACTGTGATTAAAAATATTGGTAATGCATTCTTAATATATTATTATCAAAACAGTATTTACAATCACGAATAACGCGCTTCTTCGCTACTACATATTGCAAAATTATATTCTTCCTGTTTATATTAATTTAAACTTTTGTGTCAGTAATTCGGTAAATCTTTGTGAATTAAATGTACCTGCCACACAAAACATTGCCGTCATTTCTGATTACTTATGTTTCCACAAACAGAGAAAGCCTTGGAATTACATCACAGGGTAGGAATTTTAACGTTATAGTCCCAAATTTAAGTATCCTTCTAATTACTAACAGTAAGTGAACATTCGCCGGACACGGTAGCCGAGCGGTCTAAGGCATGCACTGTCTTCGCTCGCTCGGAAGCCGGGATCGTGGTTCGGATCTGTTTCCTGCGAGGTACGAACTGAATTCTTATATATTATTCTTATACACTGCCGGTCACGGTAACCGAGCGGTCTAAGGCATGCATTGTCTTTGCTCGCTCGGAAGACGGGATCGTGGGTTCGAATCCCACTCAGGGCATGGATGTTTGTGTGCGTTTTTCTGTGTTTGTGTGCAGGTAGAGGCCTTGCGACGAGCTGATCACCCGCCCAAGGAGATCTACCGAATGTGTAAGATCAAGAAAAACCGAAGTGAACGGAGAAGTTCATGGAGGTAGGCCTAGGCCCACTGGGGCTGTAGTGCCAAGGGGGAAAAAAAGTGAGCATTCATAACAATTCTCGGAATTACCTCACTGCAGTTCTTACTTGGAGGGTAGGTGTCCCGCAGCGCATTGAGTGGTGCTGCGCTGCTTCTGATATTCCTACCGTTTAGAACAAAACATTATCCGAATGAAACTAGTAAGAGCAACTCTTACTTAACGCAGAATGCAGTGCGTAAGCATTTTTGTATCTTGTATCAGAACGAATGTTACGAACACAATTACAGCTTCGCCTAAGAATGTGGTAGCTGCTAAACTTGGGGGGGGAATTACAATTACTTTTAGAAAAATGGATTACCTTGAAAATGCTATTATCAATAATAATAATAATAATGATGAATCAACTTAACTAATTAAGCTCTATTCCATGAAGACGTATGGGGGAGTGGATGTATAGATCCACATTTTCTTGACCTCGGCACTAGTCGGAGGTCAGATTAACGCTCCAGACGCTTTATCCCTGGGAAAAGATCCCCCCGGTACGCATTGGGTAGGTAGCTGGTCTGGACGACGTGGAGAAGAGAAAGTTCTTGATCCTACTGCGACTTGAACCCCGACCTCTCGGTCGTCGAGCCCGTAGTTAGTATCTATACCTAATGCACTACCCCGAAAATTAAATGAATCATTATCTGAAAATGATGACTCAACGCAGAAAGGTTTTGAAGTACTTTCCAAACTTGTTTATAGCTATATAGTCTGGCTGTAATTACTAGGGTTTATACATAGTCTACACACAGCAGAGCTGCTTAAATCAAGTAACAGGCTCAGAACTAAAGCTTTCCAGCAATAAAACAAATCGCAGTTAAGTTATGTGTTGTTGCGTTACGTTACAGTCTCTCCTACATTAACGTTTACTTGCTCCGCTAGATGTCTCACATTCCTCATTGACGTCAGCGCCAGCATTAATTCGCTCAATATGGCGGCAGTCACGAGACAGAGCGTGCTGCAAAAATGCCCACTGACCTCTGATTATTTGCGATGTCCCTAGCGGTACCGTGAGGAGACCCTTCACGTGAAATGTAAAACGTGCTGGAACTCTGCACACCAGCTACAACCATATGCCTCTTACGTGCTTGGATTTACACATAAATGAGACCAATATAGGATACACAGATATTTATCCTCTATACGCTTTTGTATTTCAAAATTGACCACAAACTGCGTTTTCGTAAAATTTTGCAGCAAGCTGAAATTCCTACGTGTGGAAAACTGTAATAGCTACTCATATTCCATTCAGAATTAGCTGCCTAAATGCATTATGGGTACCGGAAATTCTCTCTGACTTAAGCCCGAAGTGTTTCTAAATTTAATTTCTGTAGTTCTGATTTGCAAAAGTTAAATGAACCTCTTCTTATTTTGCACAGTGGCTCTGTGTATTTGAGATTCCTTAACAGTGTGTTTATGGGGTTCGTATGATTTTCAGAGTAAATATCCGTTATCTCTGTAAAGACCATTAATCTACTAATCATTTAACCGAAGACACAGTATGTCTTATATGAGATATGAACTACATTTTTAGAATCTATTCGGATGGATTTAGCGCTTCAAAATATCAAATGCTGCAATTTTCTTTCGGTTGATGTATTTGGAACATGTGAGGAACGTTAAGCTGCAAGACTTATGGATCACACGGCGGTGGCCTTCTGTTACGTCTTCTCGTCAGAGAGAACGTTACATAAGGACTATTACCGCAAGAGTACAGTTGAAAAAATCTCTGGTTGTGTGTCTCAAGTGTCCTGGCGCCAAGACGAACTGATTGGCGGTAAGCAGCCAGTCGTAAATTAACTTTGAGCTTATTTGATAGGCAGTTGAAAGAGGGCCGCCAGCAGCAGAGGAATAGCCATGTTATAAGCCATTATCAGGCAATTACTATTGAAGACTGAAGGCTAGAAAAGACTTAGCGTGTGCTTTAGTGATTTGTAAAGTGTGGAAATTAACTATGGCGCTATAATTATGTGCAATTACGAATCGTTTGTTAAAGGGGCCAGTAAATCCTATATCCAATCCGAAACTTTGTCAAGAATCACTCATAAACGTTGACAGTATATAAAGTCGTGAAGAGGTGTACTGCGCTACACAGTTCGTTTTTGGAATGTTTCTTGCGGGAATTCGGAATCGTTTCCCGTCTGAAAGGCAACAAATTTAAAACCTGCACTGAGGTAAGGGTTTGCAATATATGATAAGTCCCTGGGCTGGAAGATTGGAATAAAATAAATTCCCCATTTCCTCACTTTCATTCGAGTTTCTTGCTGTGTGTTTGGAGCATATTCTGTCCCCGTCTGCACTTTGAATAAGATTGACTGAAGACACAGAAAGTATTGTTAAGGTTTCAGCTACTGTTGCGAGTTACCTGTAATTGGATTTCTGCCAGTGATTGGATAAAAGTCTCCAGAAGACAACAGTTGAAGACGTAGAATATAAAAGAGAAGAGAAGGAAATAAAGGCAAAGACAAGATTTGATAGTAAGGGCTGTAGGAAAGGGAAGCAAGATTACAGGCAGAGCTTTTTTTTTACTGTAACACACTGTTGTGCTCAACGATTGCTGGTGACATTCTTTTTCGTCCATAATATAAAACTTGAAAGTGACATGACGTAAAATGGAGGCGGTGAACAATAAATAGAGGATGTGTGAAGGACGCCTGTACGTGTGTAACTGGATTGGAACAGAGATCCAGTTTCAAGAAGTATTCTTTGGACTGAAAATGAGACCCTCTTCTCATGAGTTTATTCTTAATATTGTGGCATGGAAACCCGTTGCTAAGAAACGACTGCGAAACAAGATGCTAGAGAACGGCCATTACTAGGCAACGGCCCGTAAACAGCAACAGAAAAATGGTGTTTTGTTTGAGGTTCGTGCCGAGATGCTATAAGCAGGACAGTTACTGAGAGTTGAGTTGAGTTGAGTTAAGTTGGTTGGTGAGTGAGTCAGTTGGAGAAATGCTGATGTTCAGTCTTTGGCTGTGGTTTTCTAGGGATGTAAAACTTGGTCTCTGATATTAAAGAGGGAACATGGAGGGAGGGGAGTGTATTCCATAATAGGATGCTGAGGAGAATATTTGGACTGTAGAGAGGTGAAGTGACAGAAAACTGTATTATGAGGAGTTTCATAATTTGTACCCTTCTCCAAGTATAATTAGAAGCAGAAAGTCAAAGAGGATATGATAGGCAGTGCATGTAGCACGAATAGGGATAAGCGGAACACATATTATACATTGGTGGGAAAGACAGAAGGGAAGAGACCACTAGAAAAATCAAGACGTAGATGGGTGGATTAATATTAAAATGGATCTTAGAGAGACAGGATAGGGTGATATAAATTGGATTCATCTGTCTCAAGATAGGGACCTGTGGAGAGCTCTTATGAACACGATAACAAATCTTCGGGTTGCATAAAATTCTGAGAAGTTCTTGAGTAGCTGCACATCTGGCGGCTTCTCAAGAAGGGCCCAGCTTCATCGAGTTAGTTTCTAATATGCTAGAGCACAGCTTTCAACTGCAAGATTGCAGAGAATCATGACCTGCAAATCTATGTCTTCTTATTTACCTTACGATTTAAAGAATTGATGGACACTCTTTTGGATGTTGACAATTGTACACCACTAATGATAATATGCCGGTCACGGTAGCCGAGCGGTCTAAGGCATGCACTGTCTTCGCTCGCTTGGAAACCGAGATCTTGGGTTCGAAATCCACTCAGGGCATGGATGTTTAGTTTGTGTGTGTGCGTTTTTCTGTGTTCGTGTACATGTAGAGGCCTTGCGACGAGCTGCTACCGAATGTGTAAGATCTAGAAAAACCGAAGTGAACGGAGAAGTTCATGGAGGTAGGCCTAGGCCCACTGAGGCTGTAGTGCCAAGGGAAAAAAAATGATAATATAACTTCTGTGATTGTTGAGTGAACAGTTCCCTCTGGTTTATTTCTGTGATTGCGTACTTAGCCCTTATAGGCTTGCAGGTTCTCCCTTTTAAGATCCATTGTTATAGTTTCATATATTTTCTAGTGCGCTAAAGAGGAAGGCAATATAATGTCTTGGCCTTTGAAGTTAACATTTCAGATTTCAGTGTACCTTTCCTTCTTTCCTGTTGATTGCTGCGCCTGACATTCGCAGAACAGCGGTTAGATCCTGGGCAAAGGGTATAGAGGTTGAATCACCCCCTTCAACCCCATCCAATTTTTAGCAACGGAAAACAAAACTGTAACCCCAACATGTCAGCTTCTTTGTGTAGAGTCTGTGCAAAAACAAAGTAGGCCTATCACTTCCCCTCTTCTCGACATCATCGAACCCCCCCCCCCCCAAGCTCTGATATCGGCCTCTCGTTCTCTCTGCCTCCTCTGTTCGTATGCAGCATGAGCTTAAGGGGTAAGCTTACCGCGGACTTGGGAGCCGTTAAAATGGCATCTCTTTTGATATTCACGCTTGCATTAGAGCTGCAAAAACTTGCTTTCGGTAGATGTGGTTAAAGTGGTTAAGTGAGGGTATAAAGGACAAAAGGCCACAAATGTGTGTAACATTTGAGTTTCGTCCTTAGAAACCTGTCTGTCTTGACATTTTGATAAACATTCGTTGGAGCACACCAGCCAAAGGACTAATTACACGAGTCTTTAATTTTTTGCGCATGCTCCGAACTGACCATTTCATGCAGGCATAAAGAATGAAGGAATTCCATGAGAGATGGTTGCATTTGGGAACCGAAACAGTTCAATCGGGTTGCCCGAAATGCTCTATCATGAGCCTAACCTGTTCATTGCGTAACTCCATCAATTGAAGTGAAATCCCTGATTAAAACAGACATATTCAAACAAGCAATTACAAGATATATATATATATATATATATAGCGGCACGCGGTGGCGTAGTTGGTTGAAGCACTATGCTACAAGCAGGAAGGTCGCTGGTTCGATTCGGGTTAAGGTCATTTAATTTTAGTACCGGGAATCTTCCTGGAAGGTAAAGGGTGGCCGACGCGTAAGGCTGACAACCTCACTGCCATCTGTGATCCGATTGCCTAGGCAAATATGTGAACTTGGACGTCTCACAACCCTGTGGGCCTCTACGTCTTGTTACAAGTACAGGTTTACTTTCACATATAAGTGAGGGACATTTTAATTCGGGGAGGAAGAAAGAGCATCGTTTTATTACGAGGTTTCAGTCCAGTCTAACAAATTGCTGCTGGTCCTCGCCAGTACAGTCGTTATTGACTTCGAGCACCGTCGGGATCTATGGCCTCTTCTGTGTTCGTTCCAAGACTGTTTATGTGCTTGGAAATNCGCACGCAACAATAGAGGAACAGCTGGAAGCGATGTTTTCCTTCGGTGGAACTAAGTAAGAACACTCATATATGCTATGTAATTTATTGTGTACTTTCGTCAGTTTGTACCCCTTTTAAAGTAGCGTGTCCATATTGGTGTAATATTTGTGGATGCTTTCGGAATCCAGAATTTTGTTTTTTTTTTAATAACCTGAGTATACCAGTTCTTCATTAACTTAGTTTGAGTGTTTTTATTATTGTTTAAAGTTTTGGTTAATGCATCTTTTGATATTGGCGACAAAACAAACATATCCCTGGCAGCGAAAGATATTTATGTTTACATACATACATATGTCGAGACTGACACAGTTCGAAAACATTTCTTAATACGCGTCGAAATTTATATTTCGTTGAGCTTTGCCTTGGCGAAATTAGGGACAATCGCTTCTATTTTAAGATTAATGCCAAGAATATTACGTTCCTTCGCAGAGATAACAGATCTGTTGGAACAACCCTCTTTGACTAGGAAAGGCACTTGCAGGGCACGCAGCCCTAAAGGCAGTGGCAAACGTCCCTAGGGACAGCGACTGCGTCCTATTGGATTGGAAACGAAGAGAACGAGAGCTTCACAGAAGAGCGCTATGGCAGTTTATATTAGTTACGGAATAGAGAAGAAACAGCCACAAAAGGCAGCCAAACGGGAATAGAAATAGCTAGCAAGTCTCGTCTGCTACTCCAATTCTAGTTTCCCCTCTTCACTTCGTATTTCTATGTGACTTTTTGTTGCCCCCTTTTCCTCCATCTCTTCCTGTCTCAGTTCTTGTTGAGTCTGGTTTTCCCGATTATTACACTAGAGAGCCATTCATTAGGCAGGACGTTGCTATCTCCAGTTAAGCCCCTTGTCTACTGGACGTGCTGAGCCTCACATTGCAATAATCTCTGTTATATATTTTATTGCACTGTCGTCGTCTTGGAAAACTATTTGAGCCAATAAAGAGCAACCGCTAATTATAACAGCATTGTGACTTCGCGAAATATCTTATATTTTATTATCTAACTCTTTGGAGCTGAGTCCGTCAGTCACTCAGCTACTTAAAAATTCCCAGCAATTTATGGAACCGGAAAGTTCACTACCGTATTCACAAGGGCACTCTATTGGTCCCTAAACTGAACCAGATCAATTCAGTTCATACCAACCCATCTTATTTCTCCATGATCTATTTTAATATTACTCTTCCACTTACGTCTAGGTCTTCCTAGTAGTCTCTTTGCTTACGGCTTTCCTACCAATGTCTTACATGCATTACTCTTCTTTCCTTTGCACGCTACATGTTCTGTCCATCTCGTCCTCCTTAACTTCAACATTGTAATGATACTTGGCGAATGCTACAAGTTCCTTCCTCTTATCACGTCTTCCTTCTTCGGTCTCAAAGGTCCTCTTCCCTATTTTTATTGAAATTATCAGGGAATTTAGCTAGGCTAGTGATAATGTTTATGATAGTTTATTAATCTGAACATATATTACAGAATCTAGAAAACCGAGATTAACGGCCGTGGGAATCCGTTGCGCTGACCACGTGACACCCTCTATCCGCAAAAGTTGGCATTAACTTCGCCGACAAGCGGCGGTCGATTGGTCGGTACAATTTGCTTGCGGACTACAGACCACGGAGTTTTTTTTATGTATTGCAGAATACCAACATGGATATTGCATAATTTTCCCAAGTACGTAATTTCTTGTGTTGCACATTAAGTACAAAATTTCATATTTATTTTATTTTCTTATCGAAGTAAATCGTACAGTTCAAATGAAAAATGAGTAAAAATCATGTCAAAATTTAAAAAGCCCAGAACTTAATTTGATCTTCCGACACCACAGTCAGACTAACTCCGTTGTCAACGCCGCGCCATAGCTCAAGGGGTTAGTCGCTGGTTTCCCACTGCTGCGGCCTGGGTTTCAGCCCGGGTCTGGTCAAGTGGGATTGTGGTGGACAAAGCGGCGCTGGGCAGGTTTTCTCTGAGTACTTCGGTTTCCCCTGATAATCTTTATTCTACGAAATTCTCCATCATCATAATCAGCCGGGGCAGGTAGAATAGGCCAATCACTGGCCGACGTGCCGAGTGGACCCAGTTGGACTCCAGCCCAGACCATGCGAATTATAAAAAAATCCTTTATCAATGCGAATTGGGCTCAAACAGGCAAAGGGATTTATACCAGGACCCTCTGCCAGAAGAATGAGGAACCTGCTGAGATTAAACAGAGACCAACTAAGATGGGTGGTAACATTACTTACCGGACACTGCGAATTGGGCTGAAACAGGCAAAGGGATTTATACCAGGACCCTCTGCCAGAAGAATGAGGAACCTGCTGAGATTAAACAGAGACCAACTAAGATGGGTGGTAACATTACTTACCGGACACTGCGAATTGGGCTGAAACAGGCAAAGGGATTTATACCAGGACCCTCTGCCAGAAGAACGAGGAACCTGCTGAGATTAAACAGAGACCAACTAAGATGGGTGGTAACATTACTTACCGGACACTGCGAATTGGGCTGAAACAGGCAAAGGGATTTATACCAGGACCCTCTGCCAGAAGAACGAGGAACCTGCTGAGATTAAACAGAGACCAACTAAGATGGGTGGTAACATTACTTACCGGACACTGCGAATTGGGCTGAAACAGGCAAAGGGATTTATACCAGGACCCTCTGCCAGAAGAACGAGGAACCTGCTGAGATTAAACAGAGACCAACTAAGATGGGTGGTAACATTACTTACCGGACACTGCGAATTGGGCTGAAACAGGCAAAGGGATTTATACCAGGACCCTCTGCCAGAAGAACGAGGAACCTGCTGAGATTAAACAGAGACCAACTAAGATGGGTGGTAACATTACTTACCGGACACTGCGAATTGGGCTGAAACAGGCAAAGGGATTTATACCAGGACCCTCTGCCAGAAGAACGAGGAACCTGCTGAGATTAAACAGAGACCAACTAAGATGGGTGGTAACATTACTTACCGGACACTGCGAATTGGGCTGAAACAGGCAAAGGGATTTATACCAGGACCCTCTGCCAGAAGAACGAGGAACCTGCTGAGATTAAACAGAGACCAACTAAGATGGGTGGTAACATTACTTACCGGACACTGCGAATTGGGCTGAAACAGGCAAAGGGATTTATACCAGGACCCTCTGCCAGAAGAACGAGGAACCTGCTGAGATTAAACAGAGACCAACTAAGATGGGTGGTAACATTACTTACCGGACACTGCGAATTGGGCTGAAACAGGCAAAGGGATTTATACCAGGACCCTCTGCCAGAAGAACGAGGAACCTGCTGAGATTAAACAGAGACCAACTAAGATGGGTGGTAACATTACTTACCGGACACTGCGAATTGGGCTGAAACAGGCAAAGGGATTTATACCAGGACCCTCTGCCAGAAGAATGAGGAACCTGCTGAGATTAAACAGAGACCAACTAAGATGGGTGGTAACATTACTTACCGGACACTGCCACCTTAAGGGCACCTTTTCAAACTGGGATTGACAGATGACCCAACCTGTGAAAGGTGCCCAGAAGAAGATGAATCAGCCACACACACGGCCTATGTGACTGTGAGGCCATAGCTTACTTAAGACTTCGTCACCTGGATCAGTTCTTCATGGAACCAAGTGACTTTTATGACGCCCCCATAAATAAAGTCCTACATTTCATTCGAAGTGTAGGATTAATAAAGGGCTAATCCAAGAGGGAGCACAATAGATCATTGAAGGTCACAGTGCGAGGTCCCGGTTTTATGGCCCACCCCTTATACACATCATATCAATGTAGTTCGAAGGTTAAAGCAGCGTGAAATTTCACTCTGTTTCCTCTACAATTTTTAAATCATATATTAATATATTTGTCGGCGGAATTGAGAGTATGCTTGTGTATCATATACAGAGTACATGCAGCGATGAATCCGCACACGATTTCCATGTGCATATCAATCTTACCAACATTTCGAACTGTAGAAGCCTAATTTGGTTTTGTTTATAAGTGGACATATCCTCTTTAAATAAATTACACATTAAACGGGAACTTGTTTCAAATGCATCATTACCTGAAATTTACGACAAATTAGAGAAGTAGAGCTGAAAATGAATGCATCAAAGACATTTTTCTGAACAGAGGAATTTAACTAACTATTCATATGAATGACAAAAGACAGAAATGAATTAATTTCAGCAAAGGAAATGAACTTACTACAATTCAGTTGATAAACAAGAGGATATGGACATTTATTAGGTGTTAAACGCTTATTCATTAGAAACACTAACAAAAGGCATTTAATCTCAGAGGGACTACGATCTTATGCACTATTCGCTATATAGTTCAGTTGACGTAGAGTTATGAAGCTTATTGTTTTAGTAGAAACATATATTTGTATCATCAAAGAAGAGAAGAACGCGATTTCGAAATGTGTCTTATTAGGTACGGAAACCAGTTTTCAATTCTTATCCCATTATGGCCCGCAGATCTACTTGATGGTTAGAGGATCTCTCATTGGAGGAGCCCTCATCACGACACAATAAGCACACGAGGACGGTGTTTAAATTAACAAATTAGCTAAAAGAATGTATTTTATTCTGATTGCTAATAAATATATATAAAAAAAAAAAATTCTTATCCCTCTTCTATCTCTGTTCCCTGTTGCTCCCCCTGGAATGTAGGGCACCCGTGAAACGCTTCGTGTCACTTCAGTTTCTTAATCCTACGAGAGTCGGTATGACTCTCTGGACACAGGATCAGGCCGTCTCAAGGCCGTTACCTACACAAGCAGAGAATAAACGCACACAGACATCCATGCCACTAGTGGGATTCCAACCCATGATCTCAGCGTTCTAGCAGAAGACAATTCATGCCATAGAACGCGCGGTCACCGTGATCGGACTTCCTCTGCTATGGCGACTAGAAAATCGTTAATCAGTCCAGAATACATAGAGAGTACTGCTGATTTGGGATAAATTATAATTGTAATAAAGTAATATTCTCAGTCTTATGCCGATTGTAGATTTTCTTAATTCATAAAAGACTAGGGTTAAAGTAGATCATTTTTATTTTTTTATTGCTTCAAAATTTAATTTCCGAAAATTTCTGTCAGGAATAAACTTTTTATAATTTATAGAGAATGTTGTCTAGTAAATCAGTACGAAGTAACCGAACTTTCTTTTGTTTATAAATTAACTTAATTTTCTAAACTCAAAATAAGTACCGCGCACAGTTTCGTAGTTTGTTGAGGTACTGTTACAAGTCGGAAGATCGCGGGTTGGATTCCCGATTATGTCATTAATTCTTCAACTGACCTAATCCTTCCAGCCGCACTATGGCCCTGGGGTGGACTCAGTCTCTAACAGAAATGAGTACCAGGAGTATTCCTGGGGGATAAAGGGCGGCCGTCGCGTAATACTGACAACCTTACCGCCATCTGTAAGCCGATTTTCTAGAAAATGTTGGAACCTCGTCGTCTCGCAATCCTATTGGCCTCTCACGGCCTGTTGCAGTTATAGCGTTGTTAATTGTATCTGTAAGGAGCTGGTACGGAAGAAAATATGCATATAACTGCTGAGGAGGGTGATGTCCGCAGACATGCGCTTACAGGCAAAACAAAGGAACAGCGCAACTGAAGACCGTCAGTGACTGACTGGCAGACAGAGAAAGTAAACGGTTGAGTTTAGGTCGTCATAACTCATTCTAAGCCGTGGGGGTTTTATTGTAACAAAAATAAATGAGAATGCCTGCCGCCTTGAAGTGTGCTTACAGTAATGAAAGAAGGAGCTCTCACGCCCCTAAATAATGCCCAAGTGTTTGGAATATTTGCTCTGTAAGTCTGTAACTTGCGTCATTATTCGCGGATGGCCACTGCTCTTGTTAGCTATTTCACGTTGCACTAAGGATATTAAGTAAAATCCTTTAATTGCTTTGAATCAGTATGTTTCAATATATATTCTGACGCACATGCTCATATGAAGTGGCAGGAGGTTGGAGGAAACTGTATAATGAGGAGCTTCATAATTTGTACTCTTCTCCAATGAATGAATGATCAAGTCAAGGAGGATGAGATGAGCAGAACATGTAGTACGAATGGGGGAGAAGGAGAATGCATGTAGGATATTGGTGGGAAAGCCAGATGGGAAGACTAAAATGTAGGTTCGTGAAGAATATTAAAATGGATCTTAGAGAGCTAGTATGGGATGGTATGGATTTGATTTATATGGCTCAGGATAAGGACCATTGCAGGGCTCTTGTGAACATGGTAAAGAACCTTCGGGTTCTAGCTCCATGAGTGAATGAGTGATATGCGCGTTGCTAGGCAACGGATCGATTAATACGTTCCCGCGGAGACAGATTCTTGGTAAATTCCCATTTGCTAGGTAAATCCTACAACAATACGCGACAACAGTAGACATTTCGGAGAAACATCGCCTCTGTCTGAATGCTTGATGTATATGCAAAGCAAGAAACCAGCATGAAGCAATTAGCAAGTAACTTTAGATGAAGGCCATGTTCTTCCGAAATGTCGGCTGATTTTCACCGGATTACACTGCATTGTACTCTTATTCCTGAAGACAGAACTCTTTATACGAACCGGTCTATGGACAAAAGTCCAAAAATCCAGTAGACCGGAGTGTCATATACCATTCTCAGAACTGTTTGGAATCTACTAGTGTCCCTTTTGTTCAGATTCTGCTAAACCTAAAACCAAGAAATTAAATGTTTACATATCTTAACGGATTACATCCATATATCTTAAGGGAAAATATCCATATATCTTCACGGATAATATCCATTTATCTTAACGGATAACATCCATATATCTTAATGGATAATATCCATATATCTTAAGGGATAATATCCATATATCTTCACGGATAATATCCATTTATCTTAACGGATAACATCCATATATCTTAACGGATAAGATCCATGAAGAGGAGTGACATATCGATCTGTTTTGTGTGGACAGCAGCTGCATTGAGGACACCCTGTATCCTAAGTGCGTATATCATGCCCATGGCATTAATTCCATTAGCGATATGCTCCTCCAGAAACTTAATCTTCATCAAGCGAGAACACGTGACATAACTCCGTGTCGCTAACCGCAGGGATCGTAATTTACGCGACTCCTACTGCACCTCCTTGCCACTTTCCATTCATTCACTTGCCGACTTGTGCGCAAACTTCGTATCAGTTTCACTCTTCCTATTAGTGACACCAATTTCAGAGGCCCTGTTCAATATAAATCAATGCTACTTAAATAGGATTTGAGGTTCTCACAGCTGTAGTCTTCTTGTATATGTGTAGTCCGTTGAAAGGCAACCTGTGTTTCGGAGGAACATATCGCTTCCATCTTCAGGGTCGAAAAATTTGAAAAAGATACCAGCGTGAAAGCTGCTGGAAAGTTGGCTTTCAACAGACCACACGGCGAGTTATATAGCAGAATTACTATTAATTTTACTTAGAATTACTGTTACCCAACTTGTCAAAACTCGCATTTTATATAACCTGATGTTTCATTGCCGTATCCACAATAATCCATCTCTGGAAAATATCCCGATCAAAGTTCTCTTTCCTCTTCAGATTTACGACTAAAATTTTGTAGGAATTTATTACCCTGTTCATGCTGTATGTCCTGTCCATCCAATACTTTTTAATACTCCTCAAGATAATATTTTATGTAGAGTATATATCACGAAGGCCGGTCACGGTAGCCGAGCGGTCTAAGGCATGTACTGTCTTCGCTCGCTTGGAAACCGGGATCATGGGTTCCAATCCCACTCAGGGCATGGATGTTTAGTTTGTGTGTGTGCAGTTTTCTGTGTTTGTGTACAGGTAGAGGCATTGCGACGAGCTGATCACCCGCCCAAGGAGTCCTACCGAATGTGTAAGATCTAGAAAAACCGAAGTGAACGGAGAAGTTCATGGAGGTAGGCCTAGGCCCACTGGGGCTGTAGTGCCAAGGAAAAGAAATATATACTTGTATATCACGAAGCATTCGACTTAAGTAATTTTCTCCATCCTCCCCTTGTGTTACCTTTACATGTCTGTTTTCCCCAGCAACGTGTAACACATACCCTGGATCTTTATTGTTCCTTAAGGGCGAGAGGCAGATACTTATCTGCATCAGACTGAAGATGAAACTCCAGTTCTGTTTACTTTAAGTTTTGCCAAGAGGCAAGGAAAGTAAATTTTCTGAACGAAATAGTAGCAAGCATTCCTCGAAATTAATCTACTATAGCTTCTTCGTGAATTTGGTTTTGTTCTGTTTGTTTTTATTTTTCCAGATTTCTTGAAAATTGTCCTACTTTTGAAGGATTTATTAACAATTAGCCTAAGAATATATTACAATCCTCAGACTAGTGGTGAAACACAAAAGTATACGTATTCTTTTGTGTGTTTGTGTGTTGCGCAACCTGCTTACAAAACAGATATATTTTATTGCTAGTGGGGTGGGACTAAGCCCCTTGTACTGCGGCCACTTCTGGCCTATTGTACCAGCCCCAGATGATAGGTGAGGGTGATTGTGGAGCAATTGTTGGAATGAAGATTGGCAAGGGAAACCGAAGTACTCGGGGAAAAATGCCCCAGCTCCACTTTGTCCACCACAAATCCTACTTGACCAGACACGGGATCGAACCCGGCTCGCCGCTGTGGGAAGCCAGCGACTAACCGCTTGAGCTATGGCGCGGCCTCGCTATCATGGTAACTAACATCTCTGTTCCTAACTGACTACGCAATGAAGAAAACAATTCTCTTCGAGTTTTACACAATACATACATATACCTACATATATATGAATATTTTCCTTACACCGAGAGAAGTTTTACAGAAACATTCACCCTAACAGTCATCATATATTTATTCCTTCATTCGCAAAACCCTCAGCAAAATTACATTACCGATCTTAACAAGAATTAATTTAAATTATACCTTTCAGTGGAGTTGTCTATAGTATGTAATATTACCATTTAATGAAACACATTTCCAGGTTAAGTCTGTCACGTCTCGTTCGAGAGGATGTGGAAAGGAAATAGCAAAACCGGAAAAAGGGTATCGCATGTCTTGTTATTAACAACTCCACTACAGCTTGCCTCCTCATTAGAGTGTCAGATACATGTGATAGGCCGCGATGACGTTCCAGGGCCGTCATATCCTGCGGTTTATATTTAAAACCTGTTCCTAGTTCAGAAGCTGTCAGATACAGTCCTTTCATGAAAGGTCAACGCTTGCCATTATGTTGCCATGTAGCAAGTAATTATGACTAGAATTAAAATTGACATTTAAGATATGCGTGAGTCGATATTGCCGAAAAATCTTTGTACCATACCTCTAGAGAGCAGCATTGATTGGTGTATATTGTTATTCTATAATATTTCATATCTTAGTACTTGTAAATATAGCTGTGTCCCCAAAACATTTAGATTAATGAGGTTAGAAACTTTTGTCCAAGTCTGACAAATATTGGCCACGGATTGAAATATATTCTCAGCATATTTTTATGCACCAGATTCAACAGTGATGTTGATAAACTAAATAATTCCCTATTTATATCCCAGAATATAATATTCTTTAATTATTGCCGCTGTGAGAACCTCAAGTCATACGATTTTAAGGAGTGACTATAGAAGGGCTCTGGGCTGGTAACTGGATTAATTACACACTCCCCCCCCCTGGCACTACAGCCCCAGTGGGCCTAGGCCTACCTCCATGAACTTCTCCGTTCACTTCGGTCTTTCTAGATCTTATACATTCGGTAGGACTCCTTGGGCGGGTGATCAGCTCGTCGCAAGGCCTCTACCTGTAGACAAACACGGAAAAAGCACACAAACATCCATGCCCTGAGTGGGATTCGAACCCACGAGCGAGCAAAGACAGAGCATGCCTTAGACCGCTCGGTTACCGTGACTGGCTAATTACACACTTACAGATCATAACTACAAGTAATAACTCTGTCACTAATTCACACACTCTTCAGTTCACTACAGCACATACCAAGTTTTCTCAGTCTACAGTGTATTTACAAGTCGTTGTCTGGTAACGGCTTCCAACGCCGTAAATCTTTCAACTTCCGTGTTCACAAATTGTCAATGAAAAATCCGTCGAGTGTAACAATGTTTTTAGGTCACTTATTTATCTCACTTGCCTTACAATTCGAAACAATTCCGTGTTCACTTCTTTGCTGGCTGTCGCCTATTTCACTGCAGCTCCCGAGCTGAACTAACCTGCTCACTCCTAACCAGAATCGACTCTTTATTCAACCTTGACAGGGACCGCATAGAAAACTCTTTTCCCAAAAGTTATCTTGTTGCATCACTTGGCTATCACTCGGACCGCATAGAGAATACCATTCCTTTGTTACTGTTTAGGGCCATTATTTGGCAAGGGGTCTACATACTACAATATTCACTACCACTGCTGTAAGAATCTCAGATCGTGCAAATCATTATGGATTCTTTTATTGTTCTCAATGTTCAGAATAATTTTATGTCTGCCATTTTCCTCAGTAGCTTCTTACATGCACTGAATTTAATATACGGTTTTTTTATGAATTTAATAACAAAATTTTGTTGTATTTTAAGTTCAGGATCAATCACCGACCATATTCATATGAATGTCATAACGTTATGTGTGGTACAGTACTGTACTTACATTACAATCACAGCAGAAAATATCTTCAAACGACAAATCCAATGAGACAAAGTTAACATTTTGCTGCATGTACGTCACAAGATAAGGGATGGTACTAGCAACAGCAGTATTAGGGAAGGGATGGGGAGCTCACAACATTTAGTCTGATTTATAGCTCCCCGAGACGGAGGATCCAAGCTACAAATTGCGAATGCGGTGTAAAGTAGTTTTGTGACCATCGCTTTAGTGTGCGACCAGCTCACATAAAGTCCACCATATAGTTGATATAATTGGTATTGGCATACAATTTGGGTCAGCACTTGTTCCCAGACATAACTACAAGTAGTTTAGTTCAAGTTATATATTTACTGTGCATATAAATACATTCTGGTATTCTGTGTTGTACTTGTTACTTGGTATTCTGCAGTTATGCTTGAGACAAAATGGCAACCAATATTATGGCAAATTTACTTGTATCTTATACACTTACCTCTTTCCCTCTTCTCTGGATTTGTATTGTATTTGTATTTATGTCTTGCTCTATATAAACGTTTTGGCACTGAAAAGAAGAGGCATGGAAAGCAATACGCTCCGATGTCAGAAACAGTTTAACTCATCTCCACAGTCGAGTATATTCCTCTTGCTCCGTATTGGCTTGGTTCGATTTCCAAACCATGGCCTGGCAGTTTGTGTAGATGCCTGATGTGTTTCGTGGATTCCCTCAGTCCGTCCAAGCAGTTGGCCTCATAATGTCATAAAGTGCGTTACGTTTGCTTCCAGCCACACGCATTCAGATTCAATATTCACTAATTTATCCTATATTTCGACACTACATCATAACCTGTAGGCCTACAGTTGAAAGAACGTTGTTATAAATCATGGCTCGAGGAGTCATAACTAACAGAAACTCCATGAGATTTATTTTAACACAAATACGTGTAAGAGGTAAAGATAGGAAGGGAAAATTTGAGTACATGAAATGTGTAATGCGACACAAAACTATAATATTATTGTCTGTGCTTCTGTATGGACGTGAAACTTTGCCTCTGACATTAAAGGGGAAGCATATACTGAGGGTGTCTGAGAACAGGATGTTGAGGAGAATATTTGGACTGAAGAGAGATGAAGTCACAGGAGGTTGGAGAAAACTACATAATGAGGAGCTTCATAACTTATACTCTTCTCCAAGTATAATTAGAATTACCAAGTGAAGGAGGAAGAAATGTGCAGGACTTGTAGCACGAAGGGAAGCGAAGAGGAATTCGCATACGATATTGGTGGGGAAACCAGAAGGAAAGAGACCACTAGGAAGAACAAGACGTAGGTGGGAGGATTATATTAAAACGAATGTTAGAGAAATAGGCCCGGGTAATATGGACTAGATTACTGTAGCTCAGGATAGGGACCAGTGGTGCGCTCTTTTGAACGCGGTGAATTTTCCAAAAAATTTTGCGAAATTCTAGAGTAGCTAAGCGACTGGCAGCATTTCAAGAAGGACTGAGCTCCACAGAGTTAATTTTAATTAGATAAAATAGATGGGGGGTACGCGGTAGCATATTTGGTCGAGGCACTGTGATACATGTCAGAAAGTCACGGGTTCGACTCCCGATGAAATAATATGATTTTTCAATTGACCTAATCCTCCCAGCCGCACTATGGCCTGGGGTCGACTCAGCCTCTAACAGAAATTATTACCAGGAATCTTCCTGGGAGTAAAGGAAGGCCTGCGCTTAAGGCTAACAACTTCACCGCAACCTATGTGCCGACTGTCTAGAAGAGGCATGTCCAACGCGTCGATCGCGGGACGACTTTTAGTCGATCTCATAGGCCTATAAGGAAATTATACGTGAAAATCATGTAAATTCACTTGTAATATAATATGATTATATTCAGATTTTGAAGGGAAAATACGTGTTAAAGCAGTCTGTACTTTCAATGTATGTTGCTTTTACAACAAACATCAGGTGTCATGTTATTTTTACCAATATTTTTGCTTAAAGCGAGGTACGGCGATGGTAGATCACTGCCAGTTTTGACACTAAAAAGTAGATCACAATCTGTTTGAAGTTGGACATGCCTGGTCTAGAAGATGTGGGAGCCTCGACCTTTCACAACCCTATGGACCTCCATGGCCTGTTACAGGGATAGCTTTACCATTTTATCTTATACCTTTTACTTCTACCCTGAAGATGCAAGTAACAAGCTCCTGCGAAATGTTAATATCCATCTAGAAGGGTACACGATGTCAGAACCCAAAAGATTTCAATCTGAGTCACAATATGCACAATATTTTCTAATGGGATATTTGGACACATTTTGTGCATAAAAGACTCAGTGACTTGTGTATCCGGACCGGTTGATTAAACTCCATTGAAATTAATCCAAACTAGATAGACGCACACGAAACTTTACATTCAAGGTTTCAATCATGCTTTTATACAGAAACAATAGCAATTCTATGTGCCGCTAGGAAAGCCGTTCGTGGTAACAGTACTCAATTTGATTCTGATTTTAGTATACCGTGATCTAGTAGAGTCTTCATCAGTTGTATTTAAGCGCACCACTTCTACAATTGCTGAATTCAACGGAACCAACCCTCTTCCGAATTTCTCACTTTATCTTATTTCTCTTGAAGAGCTTTCGTATCTTTCTGCTCTATATGCGCGCTCCATTCAGTTAATAGATTGTGAACATTCTGTTTCGCTGAACACTAAACACCCGGCAACGCAACAAGGAACACCGTAAGAGAAACATTGTGAATAAGTTTCCATCCTGTACATAAGAACATTTAGCTGTATGAGTTAAATCACAGCTACAATGAAGCAGATGTAGAGACACTATTCAGAACTGTCGTGTAAGTTACTACAAAGACGATATGGGTAGAGAAGGAGAAAGGGGGTTAACCAAGTTGTTTGTATCCATCTACAGGTCCGCCATTTTACCCTTATAGGCGGAACTTGACGTAACAGCTAGAAATATGATGCTATGCCATCAGAGTAACCAATGTATGTGTATCTTGATGTGGAATTGATGTTTATTGCATTTATATTTTTTCATGTAACACGCGTAAGGGAGAAGATGGATACATATAAGGTGTCTGTGGGAAATCCAGAAAGAATGTGACCACTAGAAGGATAATATTAAAATGGATCTTAGGGAAGAAAGATGGGGTAGTAGGGCCGCGCCATAGCTGAAGCGGTTAGCCGCTGACTTCCCACCGTGGCGACCCGGGTTCGATCCCGGGTCTGGTCAAGTGGGATACGCAATAGGATTCTAAGTCTTCATTATTCGTCTCCTTGTAACATAATTAATACAGTCTCACTGCAACT
Source organism: Cryptotermes secundus (assembly GCF_002891405.2). Lineage (NCBI taxonomy): Eukaryota > Metazoa > Arthropoda > Insecta > Blattodea > Kalotermitidae > Cryptotermes > Cryptotermes secundus. The sequence continues at coordinate 1,588,053 of NW_019737391.1, forward strand.
AAATGTTCCAATCACACATTAAGTCTTCATAGGCATTCTTCTAGTTCTTCTTACCACTACGAACTTCTAGTTGCTGTCTCCTGCAGATATCTAAACTGAATTTCAATTCTCTCAACTTCCAGTCGAGTCTTATGTAACGACCGACAATCGGCCAGTCAGTCTTCGAATAAACACCCATCAGGGGCTTGCGACCAGATATTTATTACTATTAAACTGCTTCGGGTTTGTTGATGTGGGGATGCTCTCGCTGACGAGATGACTAGTATGTCGTTTATAATTGCTGCTGACTCTTGCCAGCGCAGTCATTCTCGGGTCCTAGTCCCGTGAGTCTCACGGCTATATTTTGCTGTCTTTTCCTACGACTCGCAGGGCTACGGTGGAAGTATTCGACCCAGGCAGATATTCTGGAATTTCGTTATACAGTCGTGGCACGAACCACAAAGAAAATACTTTTTCTGTCGTCAAAATAGTTGCAACCTAGCAAGTAATCACAGGGAACACATCTGTTATTGTTGAATGGTTGCTGGAATGCGTATACTGAGTCGTTGCCTAGCAATGATCATGTATTATTGTCACGCTCTTAAGCGAGTGTATATTGCCCCGTTGCCTAGTTACACAAGTGAAAATATTAATGGTAGAACGAGATGATATTCCCCTCACAAGGACGCCTACTCCTTCTAACCCTGTGGCTTTCATTTCTTCCTTTTATATGGGCACGTGACCTGCCGATAACGTACTCTACATCCTGTGTTCATATGGCTCACAATTGCTTGCTGTTCATGCAAATGGCTTCTTGCGCTTTGCTTTCTGTATTTCTAATTTTATAGCAAACCCCAAAATTATATAGCTCAGTCGGTATAGATATTGGCTATGGGCCGGACGGCAGAGGTTCGATTCCAAGCAGGGGCATCTAAATAGCATCCAGATCTATACTGGGGTTACCTATCCTCCTATTCAATGGGTACTGATGGCTTTCTCTCCGGTGGTAAAGCGGCTGGGACGTGAAGCTGACCATTTACCCCTATCTAACGCTGACGTCACAAATGGTAGAGCTATACCTCCATTCTGCCATAAATTTTCATGGCATAGTGCTTAATTACTTAAGCACAAGGACAACTTTACCTTTTACCCCCAAAATATGTTCTATGCTTGTTATGTTCATTAACAGTGGCGTGGAGGGTAATAAATAAAGTACAGTGTTAAAAGCGAAGTAAACCTTTACACAACGGAATGCAGCAATTCAAAATTAAATACCACTCAACTGCAGATAACAGACGGCTGTCACGAGAAGTCATGACTGAATGACGCATGTGGACCGTGTCTGGGTGTATAATGGTCGGTTTCTCCCCGCAATATCCCGGATTCTATTCATGTCATTTAATATGGGATTTATGGTGAATAAAGTGAAACTAGAGTAGGTTTTCTCCATAATTTCAATTTCCCCAGCGAATTCTCATTCCGCCATAAGAACAGTTCCATTTCCGTCATGAATCAACCGATGGTTGGCCTATGAGCCCTTTACGGACGAATGCCACCAATCTCCCTTCAGTCTTCAGAATAAATGCAGTAGCAATAACAAAGCGATACTTTACGGTCGCTCTTTCCGATAGTTCAGTCGGTACAAGGGTTATGCTACCGTCCGTAAAACCCGAGGAGATGGAGTTGCATCTTCCGGACGCCCAAGAGATCCTTTCTTTCTTCCTTCACAACGTCCGTAAGGGCTTTGGGGACCTCCCGGCCTCCTACCCAATTATTACCTGGGGCTTGTTACTCGAGAATAAAACGTCCTGGGGGATTTAACTGATCATTTTTCAGCTAGCATCCATCTCCCTTCTGCGTCTGCATGACGTGTTTCTTAAATAAGCACAGTGATAACTTTATTTTATATTTTCAAAACATTAACGACTCAAAATTTGATTAAAGAAGAAATCAAAATCAGGTTAATTTCGGATAATGTTTGCTGTCATTCACTTTAGAATGTTCTGCCTACTGATCTCCTGTCTAAAAATGTAACAATCCTAATATGCAAATGTATAATTTTGCTTGGAGTTCTGTATCGAGTCAAACTTAAGGGGAGATCACAGTGAGGGTGTCTGACAACAGGAATCTGAGGAGAATATTTTGTAAGAAGAGGGTTGAAATTATAGGAATTCGGAAATTCTGTAAATTTCATAAATTTCGCCAAATATGTGTATAATTAGGATAATCAAATCAAGGAGGTTAAGATGGGAGGGCATGTAGCATGGATGGAGGAGAAGGGGAATGAATACAGGTATATTGAGGGAAAGGCAGAAAAAAGACCACTACAAAACACTTGATGTATGTGGGATGATAGTATTAAAATATATCTTAGAGAGATAGGCCCGGGTGTTATGGACTGGATTAATCTGGCTTTGGATGGGAACCAGTGGAGGGCTGTTCTGAATACGATAATAAATTTTTGTATTCCATAAAACATTGGAAAATTCTTGATTAGCTCTGAAAGTGTTAGCTTCTGAAGAAGGATATATCTTCATGGAGTTAATACCTTTTGAAGAAAATGTTGCCGTGGATTTAATCTCCACATGTGCAGATGTTTTTCCTCATACAGTTCTAAAGTTATTTAGTCTAGGACCAAAACCGTTGGCTTATAGAAATTACAATATTATTATGTATATATTGATTCTTTGCGTGTTAATGGGATGACGGCTTTGTGACGTCAGCTTCCGGTCCCTAAATTAGATATGCTTGAGGACGTACCGACATAGTTAAACACACATTATGTCTGAATCACAAACAGACTGCAGTTCCAAGCCGTTCCATCGGATGCACGTTTCTGTAGTACAACTAATGGCTTAGGCGTTTATTGGCTTTTGTGCATTTCCTGCTCGGACCCGAGTCAAATTGGCATTATGCTACCCAATTTGGGATTCTGTGTGTATGAAGGTGAGAGTGGTGGTCCAATTGTGTCCCTCCACGCCACTTTGCATAATATTATTCCACTCTGGTTAAGCTCATACTTATTAAAGTTTGGTACCAGTTGGAGGCCTCTAAGAGGGACAGAGCCTTGCCTATTATTTTCGTTCATTCTGAGGACACTCACCAGCAAACATCGCCACTTACCCGCTGCTCTCAGCCATGGCACATGCTGGCTGTCTAGCGGTCGAGGGGGACTGAGTTGCGTACTCAGGGGATCAATAAGTGATGCCTCATTTCCCAGCCACTGTTAACAAATTCAGGAACGGTGTTCTGCAGATATAGAGGCTCACGTTTATGAAACTTACACTAATAACTTCATAACTGAGTCATTCATTCATTCATTCATTCATTCATACACCCATCACTGGCTCTGCAGCCCTATGTTGGGCCCTGTCCTCTTCTTCAGTTTCGTAATCTTTATTACGCAGACTGTAGAACTTCTTGGACGGGGGATCAGCCCGGCTCAAGGCCGCTACCTACACGCAGAAGAACACAAACAGCATAAACGCGCACACAGACATCCATGCCTTCAGTGGAATTCGAATCCACGATTCCACCGTCCGAGCGAGCGAAGATATTTCACTATTATAGACAATAATATCATAAACTGTAATAGAGTTTAAATCAGATATGTATAATGGGCCGAAATAGCTCAGTCGGTATTGAGACGAGTTACGGACTTGGAGGATCAAGAAACCGGGTTTGATTCCTGGCAAGGGGAAGAGATTTTTCTCTCCTCAGCGTCCAGACAGGCCCTGGGACCCATCCAGCCTCCTATCCAATGGGTGCTGGGGGTAGAGTGGCCAAGGAGTGAAGCTTACCACTCACCTCGATCTAGTGTGGAGTTAAGAAATGGTGGAGCTATGCCTCCATTCTTCATACCTCTTCATGGCATAGTGGTAAATTAATTAATTTCATATCTTTTAGTGTTCTCCATTGTATTCACAATACAAAACAGTGTACTGGAGAAACAGAACACTGTCATGCACCTGAATGTGATGTGAAATTAAGTTAATACTTAGACCGTACCATAGCTCAGGTCGTTAGACGCTGGGTTCCCACCGCGGCGGCCCAGGTTCGATCCCAGGTCAAGACATGTGGGATTTATGGTGAACAAAGTGGCACTGGGGCAGGTTTTCTTCGAGTACTTTGGTTTCCCCTGCCAACGGTATTCCAAAATTTTCTCCACAATCATTATCATCTATCATCTGGGGCTGGTACATTAGGCATAATAGTGAGGAAATAAAAAGAAAGTTAATACTTTTGTCTATATGTACGCCATTCTTTGCTGTAAAGGCGATTCGCAAGTGTTTCAGTGATGTTCTTTTGCATTGTTCCATTTCCCATTCTCCATTCATTTTTAAGTTATATTATAATTAATTCATTTTTTAATCTGAGTGATACGTCTCTAAATTTCCAACTTTTCTGACCTGTATTTCGATATTTGCAGGGGAACAGAATATACCTCGGCGAAGAACAGGTATTTCGTGTGCTGTTGAATAAGAAAGTAAATCCAATTACTGATAACACGTGTACCAATAAATTTTACTTTTCTTCCTTTGACGGATAGGCCCTCTTGTTTGTTCTCATTTCAGAATGAATCTGAAATTATTTATCTTATTGACAACTGGGAGGACACCTTGGACGGGGGATCAACCCTATAGCAAGGCTGCTAGCTACACAGGACAACACGAACACAGAAGAGACTTAGATATGCTTTCATGCCTCGATTGAGATTCGAACCCACGATCTCAGTGTCCGAGAGGAGGAAGACGTTTCATGGCATAGACAGCGCGGCCACTCCGATTGGCATCTATGCATTGTCACGTGTTGGAGCGTGACTCTCGACGGAGTTTTGGATTGGAGATTGGATTTATTGACCCCCTAAACACACGACTCGTGACTACAATTAATTATAGCGTCATCGCTTATCCCCACATTTTACAAATCACTAGAGTATACACTACATCTTTTCCAGCCTATAGTGTCTTAACTAGTCGTTTATTGGCAATGGCTTCTAATGTAGATCCTCTTCTTCCCTGCTCAGTTCCTCTCTCAACGGCGGCTCCCTTCCAATTCCCTATTTTTGTTTGTTCCCTTCTTTATAACCCCTTTGCACGAATCGAGTAGAGAACACCGTTTCCAACAGTACCTCTACTGTTGTATGTATATCCGTTGCAAGGGGAACGTGTTTACCAAGCCGTTGCCTAGAAACGACTCTATGTAACACCGAAAATATATTGTTGCTTATGTACTTAGCAGTAAGTGACGTCATATAGCAGACTCCTGCATGAGAATCTAGTGATTGATCACGTAATCAAGGAGTTTCATGTGATTTATGGAAATTCAGCGTTCATTGCCCTGTTCGCAGGAGGAACTCACACCTGTTCAGTATCCTGAGCTGCAGTAACTCGGTTCACATCCTCAAATCCTGAAAGATTTGACATTTTCACTGTGAATAAAGGTGCTAAAATTTACTCTATCAACCAGTCATGTCAATATGACTTAGAAACCTATATTTCAGAGATCTCCAATGTCGCCAACACATTTATCAATGTCTGGTGATCGATCCTGATGATAAAAGACGGATGAGATATTCACAATGTTGGTATTTAACTCAACATTGACACAGCTCATCGATAGAAAAGACTTGAACACATCCACACACCCTGTGTAAGATACATTTTAATATTAGCACTCTTAATTTATGAGAGTTTCCTGAAGGTCTTTAAATATTTATTTGAGAATATCATCTTGAAAAGAAAAGTAATTAATACCAAATATTATATCCTTAATTTACTTCATATACACGCTGATTTCCTGCCTTCCTCACTGTTTACAAATAATAGCTCGTCACCTACTTTCGCACTGATATGTTTTTCGGATTATTCGAACCTGAAGATTGAGGCGATATATTCCTCCGAAGCGTCGGTTTACTTTCAGCTGACTACACGGCGATATATCCCAGAAGATAGCATTCAGTGGTCACCCACTTTACCGCTTCGGTGGAAGATTATGTAATCAACATGGTAATTGAATTTTCTCTTCCTTCTGGTTGTATGTTTTAATTAGGTGAGCGAACTGAACTCTTCTGTGCTCAAACTTTTTATTTTACCAGATATTACGGTGGGAGCCCACTGCGTCACTAAATCGAGAGCCGAGCTCTCTGAATGGGCTCCTTGTTCGAACTGCTGTGTGTTGCTTCAAGTGGTCTGATTAGCTCTTTGTGTTTTTGCTTGGCGTCGCATATCAATGGCAGATCATAAAGAATACCAACGAACAGCTGGTGATACGTTAAATGCAATGAAAACAAATCTTCGTGTGTAAAAATGTAAAGGCCAGTCACGGTAGTCGAGCGGTCTAAGGCATGTACTGTCTTCGCTTGCTTGGAAACCGGGATCGTGGGTTTGAATCCCACTCAGGGCATGGATGTTTAGTTTTTGTGTGTGCGTTTTTCTGTGTTTGTGTACAGGTAGAGGCCTTGCGACAAGCTGATCACCCGCCCAAGGAGTCCTATCGAATGAGTAAGATATAGAAAAACCGAAGTGAACGGAGAAGTTCATGGAGGTAGGCCTAGGCCCACTGGGGCTGTAGTGCCAAGAAAAGAAAAATGTAAAGGTCACACTGTGTTTAATTAATTAAACCTCACACCGTAAATGTGTATGGGGGAGTGGAGAGATAGCTCCAACATTCTAGACTTGTCGTGAGAGCAATGTGATTCATATTTGTAAGGATTTTTTTTCTATGCCTTTATAATGAATTTGAGAGATTAATTTCATATAGTCCCTTTTCTCTCTTTGGCGTTACAGCCCCAAATTGGACCCTGGTCTACCTCCATGAAACTCTTCCTTTCACATCGGTTTACTAGTTCTTGGACATTCGGTAGGACTCCTTAGGCGGGTGATCAGCTGATCGCAAGGACTCTACCTTTACACATACACACAAACACTTAACATCCATGCCTTGAGTGGGATTCGAACCCACGATCCCTGCTTCCGAGAGAGCGAAGATAGTGCATGCCTTAGGCCGCGCCATAACTCAAGCGGTTAGTCTCTGGCTTAACACCGCGGCGGCCCGGGTTCGATCCAGGATCTGGTCAAGTGGGATTTGTGATGGACAAAGTGGCGCTGGGGCGGGTTTTCTCCAAGTACTTCGGTTTCTCCTGCCAATCATCATTCAACCAAATTCTCCATCATCAAAATCACCCGGGGCAGGCTCCAACAGGCCAATCAGTGGCCGCCGTGCCGAGTGGACCCAGTTGGACTCATCCTCCACTAAAGGAATTTAAAACAAAATTAGTGCATGCCTTAGACCGGCTTAGTCTTTTTAGTCTTGATCATTTAACGGCAATTTTAATAACTAAGTTTCTCAAATGAGAAATGTTAGATACTCGTAGTAAAAAAATGAATCTTGATATGCGTCGAAATTTGAGTGGAGGTACTGAAGGAAATGATGCGAATGTCGTTCAGGTTGACCGATCTTCTGTCAGAGGCCATCCAAGAACGCGGCGCACTACACCGCGGCGTCCGGTGTTGCGGAAGGTGAGTCAGAGTCAGGATTCACGATTGGCCGTCAATAGGGTTGTCTCTGTGTCGGGCTCCATCTGCGGCTCATGGCCAAATTTGAATCTTTTGACCGTCACAGTTCTGTCTTACTCTCTGAGGAGAGGGCGCGTCTGTCTCATGTCAAAAGTTATAGCCAGTTTTACAAACGATTTCTTACATATTTTCATGTGTATATTAGATATAGTATATAGCAACGCTGTTGGGAGTTGTTCACGGCTACGTAACTACTGCGGCGTCCCGTGTTACGTCACCGCTGTTTACTCGCTTTGCATAGCGACCAGCGTGCTGGGACTCGGCTCACTTCGGCTGCGCTCGACACGCCACGGCTGGCGTGGAGGGAGGGGCGTCATCCATAGAGCAACACGTCACAATATATATATATATTTTTTATGATGTGTTCTCTGTTCTGAAAGTCAGCCAACGTTTCGGAGGATCATATCGCTTACGAAACATCCGTTGGCTTTTAACTGACTACAGAGCATTTTATCGCAGAAGCGAGGACACATTTTAGAGGTCAATTTTTTTTTATTTTTTTAAATTTCGTATTAAATATCATCATGATTATTTGCTTCAGGAATAAAGGTTCGGCCACACACAGCGTACGTATGCTACGTACGCTGTGTACACTCTGCGACGCAGCTAACATAGGGAACATAGCGTACGTAGCGTACGGAAGTCTGTGTTGCCAGTCACATTGGCAATAAAGGGAGATACTTTTCTGTTCGTATAGCGAACATAGCGTACGTAGCGCTCTGTGTGGCCGAACCTTAAGGGAGCAGATATCAGTTTCGCAAACAGTCTGTGGAAGCAAAACACAGAAGTAAAGCTCTGGTTGAGGGCAGTGGGCAGAATAGTCAAGGGCAGACTAGGACGTGGTCATCTGCACTGCAGCGATTATTATTCAAATCTAAAGCCTTGGCATCGTAGTATTATTATTGTACTAAGTGGACCTAGCCACAAAGTAGACAAAAGCTGAACAGCTCTCCGCCTTACTTCAAACTTCTTAGTTGTTCCACTGAATCCCTCTTGATAAAGAGTAGGGGAAATAGGAATGGTTGGTATTAGTGAAGATTAAAGCAAAGTTTCACAAGAGTGCTTTACTATAGGCTTCTGTATATATATATATATATATAAAGTTTATAATTTGTAACTATTAGAGTGTCTTCTTTAGTTTAGGTAACTACTCTGTTTTAGGCAATTTCCTTTGGGAAATTAGACGATGTAATGGAAGCTGCATAGATGCCAAATCTCATCTATTGCTTCCTTACACATACTCGTCTTCAATAATTTTATAATTCCGAGAGGCGATATTCATATATTCATTACTCTGTACTTACCTCGATACATTGTATTTCCTTACAAGGATGAGCCGGGGTAGCGCAGTCGGTGTAGCGTCTGGCACAAGTAAAGCAAAACATTTCTTCAGTGTATTTATAATTATTACGAGAATTCATGTAGATTACTGGGTTTTTAGACTTTGTCCATAGTCGGGTAATGTAGAAACTAGAACACATAAAATTTCGGGAACTGGATCTGTTTCCGTCCTCAGGTGAAGGGGAGTAAGACACCAAACAGAGTAGCTTTTCCCCTCTCACCTGAGGACGGAAACAGATCCAGTTCCCGAAACTTTGTTTTCTCTAGTTTCTAGAATACTGGACGATGGACAAAACCACAAATCCCAGTAATTCTGAATATTATACACCATCGTCAGAACCCTTTTGGTTTCTACTTATTCATCCCGAGAATTTATATTCTTACGCTTTCTTCTAACTTGCTTCAGAACAAAAAGCTTAAGGTATTAAAAAGGAAATCTATCTCACTTACTCCACAAACGTGTGGTCTTCTCGTAAACTTCGTAGCTCAAAAGAAGGACTCACAAACGAGGTTTTTCTTTTCACGAAGCCGTGTTGTAATACTCTCTCTTTATACAATTTTATTTTCTCGGCTTGTACGTATGAATAATACTATGAATTATTAAAACAACAACAGACACTGAATACAATTCGCGATTAAAATGTTGTCGAAGAATATGAAAATATTCTTCAGCTAAACCAAATAATATAAGAATGGATACACTCCGATGAATGAAACCTATAGAAGAGGTGATATCTAAGAAAACATTCGCCCTAAGAGATTAATTTTAAGCAGAACTAGTTAGAACTAGTCGTGTCATATAGGAATGATTGCTTTTCTCTTAAACAGAATGAATGTAGGAGTGGGTCGAGGGAAGGCTGAAAACATAGCATTACTTCCAGTAGACAAGGAGCTGGGACAGTTCATTCGGCATAGCGACGGTCTACAAGTTAGACGGCTACCTCCATCTCCGAGTAGTGCAAGAGATTTTTCGCTTCTCCTTAGCGTGCAGACAGGTTCTGCGGCCCATGCAGCCTCCTCTGTTTCCTCGGAAGTGATCTGGGATTTGGGCGGCCATGACAGTTTTCATGTGTATATGTTTTCCGCTGCTCCTCTTTTTTTGGCCTGCTTTACAAAGTAAACAAATGGCGATATTACTTATCTGTCTCTGTCTCTGTCTATGGCACTCCTGTTGATAACCTTATATGAGGAGCTAAACCGTTGGATAGTTTTCCTTAAAATTCAATATGGGATTTTCTGAATAAAAAGGTATTTTAATTTTCTACTTGAAAATTTGATATATATTAAAGCCTATTTATTTACGATCGTAATTTGACCTTTCTATGTATCTCACAAAGAATCTCAGAGATTTGGGGCAGTTAAAATTTTCAGCCATATTTGCTTAAAATAAATCCTAATTTGCATTAAGTCGTTAATGTTTTTCTCTTCTCTATACCATAAATCCTGGCACAGGTTTTGTTGAAATTTGATATGAAAAATTGTGCTGATTTGGATTCCATTATTCACATTTAAGTGGGAGCCTCGAAATCTCACAACCCTGTGGGCCTTCACGGCCTCTTACAAAGATGGCTTTATCTTTTTAGCATGTTACGTTTTTAAAATAAGTTCAGTAAATGTCAATGATCGCCTTTGGCAATTTTGTGTACTATATATACGTAATTGAGTATACATTTTCATAAAAGCGTTATACTAAGTTGTTCGATCTAACTTCTCCGCTACTTCGTTGCTGAGCAACGGATTATTGCTCACAGTGAATAATTTATGAGGTGCTACGACATTAAAGATTATGTGATATATTGTGGCATGTAGACCAGTTGCTACGCAACGACCTTGAAATGAGGAACTATACAACGACCAATACTAGGCTGTGGCACATAAATACCAATATAGGGGTAGTGTTTTCTATGCAGTACGTGCCGAAATATTATACGTAGGCCAAGTTATGAATAAACGAACGAGAGGAATGTTGGGGCTCAGTTGTTGTGAACTGTTGCTTTTAGAAGCTGGTAGTTAAGACCCGACAGTTCGGGAACTCAGAGGAAGGGGAATATCCGCCTTTGAAGACCACTACCAAGCAACGGCTATTAAAGATTCTAACAGACTAAGAAGACCTAACGTGTCCTATAGTTATTTGCGAAGTGTGGATAACTGTGAGAGCACAATCATTACCTGTAATTACGAGTTGTATTGTGCAATAAATCCGATTACCAATTCAAACCCCGTCTATGGTCACACTACAATTGTGTCAGTATCCTTTCTTCTACTCGATTCCTGTAGTTCTGTCAATATAAACTTCTGTTCTAAGATTTTCATAGTATATAAAAAAAATTAATTATTTCAATGCGGTTTATTATAAAAAATACCACTCGAATCCCTTTAACTTTAGTCAATAGCAATATAAATGCATATTTCACGGATACAACGCAGTGTTTTTCCCGGGAATTCATCAAATAAACTTCCCCAAAGTTAACAATTTCAGAGAGCGATAAATTCTCTGTAATTCCATTTCTTCTACAAGTAAAATTATTAGAGAAACAAATGTATGCTGGGACATGAACTCTCTCTTACTTCAGGGTGAAAGGGATGGAAGGGGGTTGCAAGTGATGCTTATTTTCGCAGTGCTAATCTTTCCGCGCCAGGAGCTGGCAGCACTTGTCGGCTTCTCCATGTGTTGCCTCGAGTATATACTCGTACAGAGAAGTGTGCTGCTTTATGCTGCGAAATTAACGGCTGTAAAACCTGCCGTCTGCAGCTGTCTGCAACGTTAAGGGCATTCTCTTGTAAATGGGACAGACGCCGAAAAATATATGATACAAGGGATAAGATAGAAGAATAACATTCCGAAATACTTGTTATTAACCCGATCTAATAAGAGGTAAAGTTTTTGTAGGAAAAGGAAAATTTTGAAGTTTATGTTTCACAAATCATTTTGGCTTGACTGCTAGCTTATACACGTATGTAACTCCTTATAACAATCACACAAATTTTATTACATGAATATGATCAAAGCCACGACATGTTTGAACACGTATGTAGGTAGGCCTAGGTCCAAATTTGGGTTGTAGCGCCAAAGAAAAAAAATTAAAAAACTTGTAGAAAAAAGTTTATTCGCCTATGTAAGTTACTAAGTTTAGGTGATATCCGTCAAAGAAAGCGAAGTTATATACAGTGTCAGGAATCGAATTTTGTAAACCTTCAACCATAAAGATTACAACATAAAGAAATAATGTACTGCAGTTGGAGACGGGATGGCTGTGTCGATATAGCGACGGACTTAGGGCTGGACGATCGGGGTTCAATTCCTGATGGGAACAAGAGATTTTTCTGTACTCCACAGCCTTCAAACTGGCTACGAAACCCACCCAGCCTCCTATTATACAGGTGCTGTGGGATCTTTCGATGGGTGTAAAGCGAACAGGGCGTGAAGCTGACCACTCACTTTCATCTAGAATGTAGTGCCGAGGTCAAGAATGGTGGAGCTATACCTCCACTTCCGATATATTTTCATGACATGGTGCTTAATTAATTAAGCACAAGGACAACTTTACTTTTTACCGTGTACTGCCTGTAGTTACATGGATATGATATTGACCTCTTACTATATGGATAAAACGTAGATTGGGAATGTTTGAGAACAGACCAGTGAGAAGAATATTTTGTGCTAAAAGACAGGAAATAACGTGATGGCGGAGAAAAATACTTTATAGGAAACTTCGTACTTTATACGCTTCAATTATAATTTTTTTCCCCTTAGCACTACAGCCCCAGTGGGCCTAGGCCTACCTCCATGAACTTCTCCATTCACTTCGGGTTTTCTAGATCTTACACATTCGGTAGGACTCCTTGGGAGGGTGATCAGCTCGTCGCAAGGCCTCTACCTGCACACAAACACAGAAAAACGCACACACAAAAACTAAACATCCATGCCCTGAGTGGAATTCGAACCCACGATCCCGGTTTCCAAGCGAGCGAAAATAGTACATGCCTTAGACCCTTAGCTACGGTGACCGGCTTCAATTATAAATACAGATATAAACTCAGGGGATATTATGGAAGAGAAAAATAGGTTAAAGCTCTCCGTCTGCTCAATTAATTAAGCACTATGCCATGAAGGCGTATGGGGGAGTAGATGTATAGATTCACGTATTCTTGACCTCGGCACTAAATGGAGGTGAGTGGTCAGCTTCATGCCCCAGCCTCTTTACCCACTAACAAAAGCCCACGGTACCCCTTGGATAGGAGGCTAGGTGGGTCCCAGAATCGACTTGGACGACGTGGAGAAAAGAAAATTCTTGACCATTCCGGGGCCCGAACCCCGGTCTTCGAGCCCGTACCGTCACTAATCCGTGTATTATTTTTTCATCTGTGATTCCATTCCATGTGGTTTGTTCATGACTCTGCTTGCGACCTGCTTTCGTGCTAGTTTATTGCTCTGTTTATTCTTCTACCCTGAAGATAGAGGCAGTGTGTACCTCCGAAATTTCGGCTGACTTTCAATGGGCTATACGACGTTATACCCCAGAAGCTGGTTCTCTTCATAGGCACCGCTGTCAGAAACTCAGACCATGTAGATTTCGCAATTTGTTTTGCTCTATGCCATGCTGCGTTGTGGTCGATGGAACTGCTTCAGGGTGTGAGAAGTTGTAAGTCATTTTCATGACGGCATACATTATTGACGTATTTTCAGTATAATCTTGATAACGAAGCGTTAAATAGTTTCTCATTTAATAAGAGATTTCCAGTAACCAATATTTCTCTCCTGGACCTCATTAAGTATGTTAAGCTTTTTGTGCGTCCGTAACATAAATACCATCCAAAAACATGTAATAATATTAATTTGCCAAATTAGTTTTATCCTTGATTACTGGTCACGAAGTAAACAAAGAATAACACAGAAATAGGGCACGCGGTAGTTGGTTGATACACTAAGCTACAAGCCGGAAGTTCGCGGGTTCGGGTCCCGAAGAGGTGTTTTTATTTTTCAATTGACCTAATCCTTCCAGCCGCACTATGGCCCTGGGGTCGACTCAGCCTCTAATAGAAATGAGTACCAGAATTCTTCTTGAGGGATAAAGGGCGGCCCGGGCGTAAAGCTGACAACATCACTGCCATCTGTGAGCCGATTGTCTACAAAATATGGGATCCTCGACGTCTCACAACTCTACAATCCTTCGCGGCCTGTTACAGGGATAGGTTTTTTTTTACTTTAATAATATTTGTATTAGTCCATACATTTCTTTTTTAAGTTTTATCAAATCCTTGTAATAAAATGTATATTGAACTGAGCTGAACTTCGGCAAAGCACATTTCACATCCTTTTCAATTTAAAGAAATATGAACCGAATATCAAGTTTCTGTTATCGATTTCTGTCCTTAGTTTTAATTTCAAAGTTTCTTCCTGCTGGAGACATGCAATGAGATCCCACTGTCTCTACATATCAGTTGGAAGAGCAGGGATGTAATTCTGTCGTTATGAAGCCATATCGTGGAGAGAAATCTGAAAGTCTGGATGCAAAGAAGGACGACGTCCAGAGCTCTACAGACATTTATAAATATGAGTAATATGTGTCACTTGTGCCTCACTCAGAGTTACAGAAGTTTCATTTACTTACTAATATGATAGCCCTTATAATGCATCAGCTGTTCTGCTTTATCCCCTTGTAGGAAGACCAGGAATATCTTTCTGCTTACATTGGGGATAGTAAGACAGTTCAGCTTTGCATCAGGGACCAGGATATGTCTGGGCCCTTCAAGAAATAAGTTGTTGGACAGGATTTGTCACTGTAGGGGGTTCAGGTAATAATTATAGGAAGCTATTTCAAGGAAATAGCGGCTCCGGTCTAGATAACCGAAATTAACGGCCGTGTGGATTCGTTGCCCTGACCACGTGACACCCTCTATCCTCTAAAGTTGACACTAACTGCGCCGACAAACGGCGGTGGCTCGGTCGGTATAGTTCGCTTGCTTTATTTGTTACATAAATTATTATTATTGTTCATGTCGTGTGTGTGCGTTGCGTATGCAGTACAGTTCTTTTTATCTCCAGTTCGGTGTACTAATTTTTATTTCTCAGCAATATTTTATTTATAAGAAGCTTCCAGAATGAACAGTCAGCCTCACCGGGTACCCTTTTCCCTGAAAATATTTCCATTATCCAATACAAAGTAAAAGTTTTGACTAACTTTCCAAAATTACAAATGTATACATTTACAAATCGATGAAATTTAATTATAATATTGAACTTCAAAAGCGAGCTACAAAGTAAGAAGTTGAGACCTAAGCTGTCCACATATACACGGATTTCTAACACTCATGCGGGCTTATCTTGGACAGGAAACTGGGTTGTTTCAGAACCGGCCTGAAAAAAAAAACTATTTTCTCTGTCGGGAACAGAGCTTTGGTTACGTAGTCCATAACCAGTCATTTGACTCAGTAACCCTGTTTCATTTACTTTGAAAACGTAAAAAATTCTGTATATTTACCAGACGCTGATCACTGTGGCCGCGCGGTCTAAGGCATGAACTGTCTTGGCCCACTCGGACTCAAGACATGTATGCCTGTGTGTTTATTCTGTGTTTGTGTTCTCCTATGTGTAGGTAGCGGCCTCACGACTGGCTGGCTCCCCGTCCAACGAGTCCTGCCGTCTGTGTGTAGGATTACGAAACAGAAAAGCGGCCAGGGCGCAGCATAGAGCTGTAGAGACATTGATGAATGAAATATTTACCAAACAGTTTAGTGTTTAATAGCTTATTTAACAACGTTGTATCACTTACAGAATTGAAAGAGATATGTGAAGTACACTGTATATTCCATTCGGGTCTCGAAGCGAGTAACTGATTACATTTCGTCATCTTGAGCGCTGCTTTTAATAAAAAATTCAGAGGTAGACATAACAGATGTTGAAAGACCGCACGTTGTGTTCTCATTGTCGCTCAGCGCTCTGCGCACCGTGCCACGGAGTGAGAGTAGGAGGGGAGACGTTTCCCTAATGGAGCGCTGCTGCGAACCGACCCACGCATTGATTACAGAACGTCAGCAAAGTTAAGATGAAATTCGGGGAAACAAGAAATGCAACGGAATGAGAACATTAGTCACTGAGGCTAGAAGAGTGATGTGACACTGTTTGTGTCACTGACAGCCTTTTCCAGTTCGGTTAATTAAACCGTTAATTAAAATACTATCTGGTGTCAAGATTGGCCAGAAGCAATAAAGACCCGATCATGATTGCTCTCGTAAATTTATCATTTTCACAAAGAACTTGTCATAGAGTTTTTGACGTGGGATTGTGGACATTTAATTATAAAGGAGTGTTGAACTGGGGGAAGCGAGGTGATTTATTTCGAAGGTGAATTTGTGTGTGGGCCATTGCAACCACTAGAATTATCCAGAAATAAGCGGTGCAGATGGGAAATGTTCATGATTAAAACCGTTCCACATGACACATCTTTTATGATCTGAGTTCTCAGTCTTCAATGTCCTGACGTGATTGTGACGTGTTTCTCTCAAGCTCAGCTGAGGTGTCTGTGAAAGACCTTACAACGTACATAGTGAGTAACGTTCTGAAAAACTCTATGGAGCAGTATCCTTATTGACAAGCTAATGTTTGCCAAGCTGCTCAATAAATTATTCTTATTTTATGGAAACCGAATGATCATCACCGTGTTCACAAGAGCCTGTAGTTCGAGGCCCTGTGTGGTGTTTCGTAATATCAAAAGTTTTTTTTTACGGTGAAAATTTGCTGACGACCCAGCCAAGTCTCAGGTTGGAGGAATAATATTTATATTTTATATATTTTTTATTTTTAAGGATTGCATCATGTTGCATATTTTCCTGACACTACAGCCCCAGTGGGCCTAGGCCTACCTCCATGAACTTCTCCGTTCACTTCGGTTTTTCTAGATCTTACACATTCGGTAGGACTCCTTGGGCGGGTGATCAGCTCGTCGCAAGGCCTCTACCTGTACATAAACACAGAAAAACGCACACACAAACTAAACATCCATGCCCTGAGAAGGATTCGAACCCACGATCCCGGTTTCCAAGCGAGCGAAGACAGTACATGCCTTAGACCGCTTGGCTACCGTGACCGGCATGTTGCATATATATAATGGACGTATATATTACCGTAAACGTAACAATATTTTAATATTTATTTAGAGAAATGGGAATGTTAGCGTTTCAATTCAGTAATAGTATGTGAGAACTTGCAGCACCTGAAGATGACTCATTGAGATCGAAACATGTAGTGCGTTTTATGTAAATAAATAAATAAATATAACGGTAGATTCATAATAACTTTTTCGTATACTGACGACGGTTCATTCAGTATATTAGTTACTGTGCTCGCTGGTCACAGTGGCCATGCGGTCTGAAGCATGAACTGTGTTCGCCCTCTCGAATATTGGGATCTTGGGTTCTAATCCCACTCAAGGCATAGATGTTTGTTTGCGTTTATTCTGTGTTTGTGTTGTCCTGTGTGTAGGTAGCGGCCTTGCGATGGGCTGATCTCTCGTCCGAGGAGTCCTACCGATTGTTTAAGATTAAAAAACATAATTGAAAGGAAGCGGTTCACGGATGCCCTATGCTCCAAGTGGGAGCATCAAGGATAGATAGATAGCTACTGCGTTCATATCTAGAGGCTATCTCTTCCACCCCGAAGAAGATGATGTGACATGCCGTCGTGACAAGAGGCCCATTCAACATGGTTCATTTTCGTATGAAAATATAAGATTTTGTATGCCATATTAACCGCAGTAAAGACAGATAACAGTCGGTCACGGTAGCCGAGCAGTCTAAGGCATGTACTGTCTTCGCTCGCTTGGAAACCGGGATCGTGGGTTCGAATCCCACTCACGGCATGGATATTTAGTTTGTGTGTGTGTGTGTGGGTGTGTACAG